>NC_052947.1:31850324-31942824 GCF_013358895.1 Oreochromis aureus
CTGAGGACAATTTTATGATAACACACTCACAAAATGACGCCTTCCGGAAAATGAGGACATTTTGAGGTCCTCATTTTTCCCGAGCCTTCTAAAGTGTTCTAGAGGCCCCAACATGCTCCCAAACCAAAAATCTCGAATGTCCTGAAATATCACAATTTTATGAAAAAGTGTGTTTAAGTGTGTTTAGCGCTTTTGCTCACTTTCAGTTTCGCCGCTTACTGGCCAGTTTTGGAACAAAACACACTTTAACACACTTTCAGTGACGTCACTCTGTGAGTCCTCATTTTGTAGGTGTGTCAGACACAATAACACATTTGACCCAGGTTATAGTGACGCCACTCTGTCCTCATTTTGTAGGTGTGTCAGACACAATAACACATTTGACCCAGGTTATAGTGACGTCACTCTGCGAGTCCTCATTTTGTAGGTGTGTCAGACACAATAACACATTTGACCCAGGTTATACCCTTCTTGGGGCTTAAGCAAGGGTAACAACAGTTAAATCAGGCAAATCTTGACAAAAATGAAGGTCTTTAGATTCAGTTATTAGTGCCTGCACATCTTGGGGTTTTTTTGTTGTTGACAAAATGTCTCAAAATATAAAGTTTCAACATTTGTGTAATTATATTACTGTTATTTAATGAGTCTTACTTCTCAAAATCAATGCACAAATTGTCTGACCTTCACTAAGCAGAATGATGTGTGTGCAGATTTTGACCCTTGAAGAGTTTATATTAATCTGCATTAATATAATTGCATCTGCAATCTGCAGTTGAACTTAGAGATTCCTGCCGCTGTCATGTGATTCAGTATGATCATCAGGCTCAGTCTCGACTCTGAATTCCAAGAGGGCAGCAGCATGTCTCCTTGTTGAATGTCTGCTTTGAATTTTGGGTTGTTTTTTTTGTTTTGGTTTTTTCTCCTCTGCTACTACCAGAAGTTGTCTGCACCACACCAGGGCCTGTGCTGCTAGCATAAACCAACTGAGCCTCAACCAGGGCCTGTGCTGTTTTCTGAGGCCATCTGCACCGCACCAGGGCCTAGCTAGACCCATAGGCACCACACCAGGGCCTTTACTGCTGTGTAATCAATTACTGTAAATGTACATGTTATCAGGAAATGATCAGACGGCAGAGGGTTTTCAGGAAACACTGTTAAATGTTCAGTTTCTATTTCATATGTTAAAACAAGATCTAGAGTGTGATAAAAGTGGTGGGTGGGTTCTTTTACATTTTGAGAGAAGCCAATTGAGTCTAATAACAGATTAAATGCCATGTTGAGGCTGTCATTTTAGCATCTACATGGATGTTAAAATCACCCACAATAATTATTTTATCTGAGCTGAGCACTAAATCAGATAAAAGTCTGAGAAATCAGACAGAAACTCTGTAAGGCCCAGGTGGACGATAGATGATAACAAGTAAGACTGGTTTCTGAGTTTTACAGCTGGGGTGGACGAGGCTAAGCATCAGGCTTTCAAATGAATTAAAAGTCTGTCTTGGTCTTTCGTTAATTAATAGGCTGGTGTGAAAAATTGCTGCCACACCGCCCCCTCCGCCTGTGCTTTTACGATTTCTGGTAGTTAGAATTACTCGGGGTGTTGATTCATTTTAACTAACATAATCATCCGACTGCAACCAGGTTTCTGTAAGGCAGAGTAAATCGATTTGTTGATCAATTATTAAGTCATGTACTAACAGACTTGGAGGAGAGAGACCTAATATTTAATAATCCACAATGTTTTACTCTTTGGTTCAGATGTGGATACTGTATTGTTCTTTCTTTTTTGATTTTTTTATGTTTAAATTGTTTTTGCTGGTTTTTAGTTTGTTTTTGTCTGTTTGGGAGCTGACACGGTCTCAGTGGAGATGGGTTTTGGGGGTAGCAGGAGGAGAGAAGCTGCAGAGAGGCGTGTAAGACTGCAACTCTGCTTCTTGGTCCCAACTCTGGATAGTCATATTTTGGGGCTTTAATAAATTTGTCCATATTTCTAGAAATGAGAGCTGCTCCATCCAAAGTGGGATGGATGCCGCCTCCCAACAAGACCAGGTTTCCTCCAGAAGCTTTTGCCAATTATCTATGAAGTCGACATCATTTCTGGGACAACACAGACAGCAATTTAAGGAGAAATGCAGCTAAACAGGTCACTCCTGGTCTGATTGGGGAGGGACCAGAGAAAACTACAGAGTCAACATTGTTTTGGCAAAGTTACACACTGATTCGATATTGATTTCAGTGACCTCCGATTGGCGTAACTGGGTGTCATTACTGCCGATGTGAATTATGATTTTACTGAATTTACGTTTACCCTTATGTGGTGGCGCGAATGAGGAATAACCGGGACGGTAACTAAGATGTTGACAACGCCACCTGGGGAGGGAGTTACACCCCAGGAAAGATATCTCTAGCCAATGTAAGTGTTACACTGGCAACCAAAGCCCACAGACTTGTTATTAACGGCAAAGGTGAGGCAGGTGAATTTTACAAATCAAGGTTTATTAAGAAGAACTACTAAAAACATAGAATTATAAAATCAAAGAGGCACCTAAGGTAGCAGGGTTGAGACGGCAAAATAGTTAATTAAAACGACCAGACTCCCTACCACGATGCTACCCTAAAAACAATCACAACATGATAAAAGAGCAACTAAACAAAATGGTGGAGACCGCCACTTGAGGAGGCAACCTACAGGAGGAGTGCCCAAGGGTGCCACCAATTACTCACCCATGTGATTTCACTGCAGACCTCACTCACACTAAACGGTGCAATCTACCTATGCCCGTGTGTACACTCGCATGCATCGGGAGGGATTCCACCTCACGTGCCTAGCCCCTCAACAAGCAGCCACACCTCCACTAAAGCAATAAAAGAAAGCATAAAACATTAAACAGATTAGTAAAAGATCTACATAAAACAAATACACCCCAAATTACTGTTTGTTATAAAAGCATTGCGTAACAAACAAAACAGCATATGACAAGACAGCAGTAGTATAGTGCAAGCCTGCAACAAAAGAGGGAAACAGTTGTCAAAGTCCACCCTACTATGCCACGTTATGATGAACACAAGAGTCCCACTTACCACTCTCTAAAGGGCAATACTAAACTGAGTAACTTTCCTGGAGAGATCTGCAGCGCTTAACTGCCTAATGCTCGCAGCCACCTTGGATGGACAAGACTACCAAATGACTCCTTCTGGTAGTGAAGCGCAGCTGTTTCTTATAAGCCTGCTAATTGTCAACTGGGAAGGTGTGGATGTTAGTGGTGCGTTTGTGGACATCATGTAAAAATCCTACCCCAGAATCTACTTCACTACACTTAGCCAGCAGTTTTAAATTTCCTTCAATGTCGCCTGCTCTGGCCCCTGGAAGACAATTAACTATGGTTGCCGGTGTCTCTAGCTTCACATGTCTGAGAACAGAATCACCAATTACCAGAGTTTGACCCCGGCACGGTGTGTCGCCGAGTGGGGGGAAAACGTTAGACACATGTATGAATTTGAGGAATGGACCCAAAATGCAGACACAAAGGAACGTGAAAGAAAATTTTAATATTAACAGAAAGCAAGCTGTTTATTAAGGCTGGTAAAATAGGCAGAACCAGCTTCCAGTTTGGATTCGAGAGACAGACACTATCTCTACTTTTAAGATTAGGCTTCAAACTTTCCTTTTGCTAAAGACATATAGTTAGGGCAGGATCAGGTGACCCTGAATCCTCCCTTAGTTGTGCTGCAGTGAACGTAGGCTGCCGGGGATTCCCATGATGCACTGAGTTTTTTCCTTTCCAGTCACCTTTCTCACTCACTATGTGTTAATAGACCTCTCTGCACTGAATCATACTTGTTATTAATCCACAGCATGTCTTTATCCTGTCTTCCTTCTCTCACCCCAACCAATCACAGCAGATGGCCCCGCCCTCCCTGAGCCTGGTTCTGCTGGAGGTTTCTTCCTGTTAAAAGGGAGTTTTCCTTCGCACTGTCGCCAAAGTTCTTGCTCATAGGTGGTCGTATGATTGTTGGGTTTTTCCTCTGTATCTATTATTGTGCGATCTACTGTACAATATAAAGCGCCTTATAGGCGATTGTTGTTGTGATTTGGTGCTATATAAATAAAATTGAATTTAATTGAATTAAAAGATTACAAAACAAAAGGCAGAAGTGAAGCTAAACAATAACCTAACCTGGGACAAACCATGAAACCTGACATGGATACAAACATACCTGGAACATGGAAACGTGGCACCAAAGACAACAGATGACCTGACACTGAACAAATGAGGACAGGACTTACAGTGGCTTGCAAAAGTATTCGCCCCTTGAACTTTTCCACATTTTGTCACATTACTGCCACAAACATGAATCAATTTTATTGGACTCGCACATGAAAGACCAATACAAAGTGGTCTACACGTGAGAAGTGGAATGAAAATCATACATGATTCCAAACATTTTTACAAATAAATAACTGAAAAGGGGGTGTGCGTAATTATTCAGCCCCTGAGTCAATACTTTGTAGAACCACCTTTTGCTGAAATTGGATTCCATTAAAATTGATTCATGTTTGTGGCAGTAATGTGACAAAATGTGGAAAAAGGGGACGAATACTTTTGCAAGCCCTTGTAAGTACACAGAGAGACAATGAGGGGATGAGGAACAGCTGGGACAAATCAGACCTAACAAGACAAGGGGAAACAAAACTAGACTCACTGCATATAGGACAAGGACTTTCACAATAAAACAGACATCACAAGGGTAATCTAATAAACAAATGAACTTAGCTAACCTAAAGAACTTATAAATAAACATCGACATCCAAACAAACTAAAACTTAAAATGCTGGGTCAACAAACCCAGGAAAGTGACAGTAAAATCATTTATTATACACATTATACTTATTTTCTTAAATTGCTTATCTATTATCTGTATTTTCACTTGAGGGTCTAGGGTACTGCTCTTCTTTTCATGACAAATTAGGACATGTTTATGATAACACACTGACAATATCAGGCCAATTTTGGCATTACTCCATCAGTGAACAGCATGCCCATGCTAACTTAAACTAGACCAGCAAGCTAACCACATGTGTATTTAAGTGTTACTTAAGAATAGGAACCAAACAAATTAACGGAACGAAATTAACTGTAACAGCAGTTTGCAAAACACTGTGACACTTCTCAAGTGTTCCTACCTCAAATACAGCGAGTGTTGCTGTGTTTTTGTTGTTAAATGGACGAGGAGAGCCCGTGGCTGGTGAGAGGATGCGGCATTTCGTCAGTGGAGCATAGAACGACGTCTGTGATTGGACAACAAGTGAGTAACGCTGCATCTGATTGTTCGAAAGCCTCAACCAAAGAGCTGCTGGTCACGGCAAGATACAAACTCGCCGGAGCTCTGAGTGAACTGCACATCCGGGACCTTCAGCACTCAGCAGAGATTTGTCTTGACGTATGTATTTACCTTTTGATATCCATGACTCGACGCACATTTAGCAAGGTAAAGTTGTATGTTTAACAAGCTAATTAACGCTAGTTAAACGGAACTAAAACAATACACAATCGATTTGAACAAACTGTGTGATGAATGATGATAAATGCTAAAAATTACTTAAGATTTATCTTCAACAATAGATATTAGAAGTTTAATTTAACTGTTTTTAAATTCCCACTGGAGTTAAAGGGACCTGTGGCCTTGCACGTGCTCTGCATCTTCAACTGCACAGACAGTCAGTCTAAGTTTTTTTAAGTGTAGCTAACTGCAACACACACATTTTTTTTCAACACAAGATATGTTTGGGGGATTTAAATGTTAATAATAATGTTTTCGTATTTAGCACAAACCAATAGGGTCTGGGTCTCTGGCCCAGCGTTTCTGACGTTATTCTAAGGTTTTTGAGTTTCTTATGTTTAGTGGCGGGTTAGTTGAGTTTGGCTTAACGTTATTAACATTGTTTTAAGGAGTTTATGTTAGGGTTGTATATTACAACGTTTGTATTTTCATGCCATTTTCCTGTTTTATTTTGAAAGAGTCTGTTGTGTTCAGTTCATTAATCTCACTGACCTGTTGTGTCAATAGAATCATTTGTGCCAGCTACTTCCCTGCTCTCCTTCCATCCTGTCTCAACCTCCAACAGGAAAGTAGAAGTCCTCATATGGTAGGACCAGTGATTGTAGTGTGTGTGTTACACTGTCCTCATATTGTTTTAAGCTGTGAAGGACATGAGTGTGTTTCAGTTGCCTTCCTCATGTGGTTGGATCAACAACTCTAGTGTGTGTTACACTGTCCTCATATTGTGGGTAGCAGAACTGTACAGTGTTAAGTTTCTTTAGAATCTGGTATAAGGAAGTCGGATCCTTCTGTAATAATGTTCACTGATACAAATATGATCTGTAGTTAATTATCTAGTCGGGATTTATACTAGAGAATGTTTCTGACGTTATATTGTTGTCTTTTTGTTGCAGACACCAAGTGCTGAGGTCCTGTCTCAGCCTCATACTTACCCACTTCATTCTTCCAACAGGTTACACATCATATTTTTGTATTTGGTATCAAGTATATGTGTCAGATGGGCCTAGTGCATAAATGAAATGCACTTTAATTGTATTAAAACAATCAGTTTCAGTCAAAGTTAACCAAAATCAACATTAGCATTAGAGAGAAAGTAATTGTCTATACCATTTGTTAGTCCAAACTTTCCCGTAAAGCATCAGCGTGATCTTTATTCTGACTACATTTGATATTTTTGTCCTTTTACACATGTTTTGTCCATTTAACCTCCCGCTGATCAGTTTACATGATTTAATTTCTGGGAAATAGATGCCTTTAAATCAGTGTTGGGTTTGGAGCTTTTATTGACAACAGCAGAAGAAGTTAGAAGTCAGGAACATGAACTCTACATGTGTTCAGTCGTCATGTCCTCATATTGTTTTAAGCTGTGAAGGACATGAGTGTGTTTAAGAAGAAGTCCTCATATGGTAGGACCAGTGATTGTAGTGTGTGTTACACTGTCCTCATATTGTTTTAAGCTGTGAAGGACATGAGTGTGTTTCAGTTGCCTTCCTCATGTGGTTGGACCAACAACTCTAGTGTGTGTTACACTGTCCTCATATTGTTGGTAGCAGAACTGTACAGTGTTAAGTTTCTTTAGAATCTGGTATAAGGAAGTCGGATCCTTCTGTAATAATGTTCACTGCTACAAATATGATCTGTAGTTGATCATCTAGTCGGGATTTATACTAGAGAATGTTTCTGACGTTATATTGTTGTCTTTTGTTGCAGACACCAAGTGCTGAGGTCCTGTCTCAGCCTCATACAGACCAATCGGTGAGTGACATACCCACTTCATTCTTCCAACAGGTTACACATCATGTTTTTGTATTTGGTATCAAGTATATGTGTCAGATGGGCCTAGTGCATAAATGAAATGCACTTTAATTGTATTAAAACAATCAGTTTCAGTCAAAGTTAACCAAAATCAACATTAGCATTAGGAGAAAGTAATTGTCTATACCATTTGTTAGTCCAAACTTTCCTTTAAGCATCAGCTTGATCTTTATTCTGACTACATTTGATATTTTTGTCCTTTTACACATGTTTTTGTCCATTTAACCTCCCGCTGATCAGTTTACATGATTTAATTTCTGGGGAAATAGATGGCTTTACATCAGTGTTGGGTTTAGAGCTTTTATTGACAACAGCAGGAGAAGTTAGAAGTCAGGAACATGAACTCTACATGTGTTCAGTCGTCATGTCCTCATATTGTTTTAAGCTGTGAAGGACATGAGTGTGTTTCAGTTGCCTTCTTCATGTGGTTGGACCAACAACTCTAGTGTGTGTTACACTGTCCTCATATTGTGTGTAGCAGAACTGTACAGTGTTAAGTTTCTATAGAATCTGGTATAAGGAAGTCAGATCCTTCTGTGAATAATGTTCACTGCTACAAATATGATCTGTAGTTAATCATCTAGTCGGGATTTATACTAGAGAATGTTTCTGACGTTATATTGTTGTCTTTTGTTGCAGACACCAAGTGCTGAGGTCCTGTCTCAGCCTCATACAGACCAATTGGTGAGTGACATACCCACTTCATTCTTCCAACAGGTTACACATCATGTTTTTGTATTTGGTATCAAGTATATGTGCCAGTTGGGCCTAGTGCATAAATGAAATGCACTTTGATTGTATTAAAACAATCAGTTTCAGTCAAAGTTAACCAAAATCAACATTAGCATTAGGAGAAAGTAATTGTCTATACCATTTGTTAGTCCAAACTTTCCCTTAAAGCATCAGCGTGATCTTTATTCTGACTACATTTGATATTTTTGTCCTTTTACACATGTTTTTGTCCATTTAACCTCCCGCTGATCAGTTTACATGATTTAATTTCTGGGGAAATAGATGGCTTTACATCAGTGTTGGGTTTAGAGCTTTTATTGACAACAGCAGGAGAAGTTAGAAGTCAGGAACATGAACTCTACATGTGTTCAGTCGTCATGTCCTCATATTGTTTTAAGCTGTGAAGGACATGAGTGTGTTTAAGTAGAAGTCCTCATATGGTAGGACCAGTGATTGTAGTGTGTGTTACACTGTCCTCATATTGTTTTAAGCTGTGAAGGACATGAGTGTGTTTCAGTTGCCTTCTTCATGTGGTTGGACCAACAACTCTAGTGTGTGTTACACTGTCCTCATATTGTTGGTAGCAGAACTGTACAGTGTTAAGTTTCTTTAGAATCTGGTATAAGGAAGTCGGATCCTTCTGTAATAATGTTCACTGCTACAAATATGATCTGTAGTTGATCATCTAGTTGGGATTTATACTAGAGAATGTTTCTGACGTTATATTGTTGTCTTTTGTTGCAGACACCAAGTGCTGAGGTCCTGTCTCAGCCTCATACAGACCAATCGGTGAGTGACTTACCCACTTCATTCTTCCAACAGGTTACACATCATATTTTTGTATTTGGTATCAAGTATATGTGTCAGATGGGCCTAGTGCATAAATGAAATGCACTTTAATTGTATTAAAACAATCAGTTTCAGTCAAAGTTAACCAAAATCAACATTAGCATTAGGAGAAAGTAATTGTCTATACCATTTGTTAGTCCAAACTTTCCTTTAAGCATCAGCTTGATCTTTATTCTGACTACATTTGATATTTTTGTCCTTTTACACGTTTTTGTCCATTTAACCTCCCGCTGATCAGTTTACATGATTTAATTTCTGGGGAAATAGATGGCTTTACATCAGTGTTGGGTTTAGAGCTTTTATTGACAACAGCAGGAGAAGTTAGAAGTCAGGAACATGAACTCTACATGTGTTCAGTCGTCATGTCCTCATATTGTTTTAAGCTGTGAAGGACATGAGTGTGTTTAAGTAGAAGTCCTCATATGGTAGGACCAGTGATTGTAGTGTGTGTGTTACACTGTCCTCATATTGTTGGTAGCAGAACTGTACAGTGTTAAGTTTCTTTTTAGAATCTGGTATAAGGAAGTCAGATCCTTCTGTAATAATGTTCACTGCTACAAATATGATCTGTAGTTAATTATCTAGTCGGGATTTATCCTAGAGAATGTTTCTGACGTTATATTGTTGTCTTTTGTTGCAGACACCAAGTGCTGAGGTCCTGTCTCAGCCTCATACAGACCAATCGGTGAGTGACATACCCACTTCATTCTTCCAACAGGTTACACATCATGTTTTTGTATTTGGTATCAAGTATATGTGCCAGTTGGGCCTAGTGCATAAATGAAATGCACTTTGATTGTTTTAATACAATCAGTTTGAGGAAAAGTTTCCCAAAATCAACATTAGTATTAGGAGAAAGCAATTGTCTATACCATTTGTTAGTCCAAACTTTCCTTAAAGCATCAGCTTGATCTTTATTCTGACTACATTTGATATTTTTGTCCTTTTACACGTTTTTGTCCATTTAACCTCCCGCCGATCAGTTTACATGATTTAATTTCTGGGAAATAGATGGCTTTACATCAGTGTTGGGTTTAGAGCTTTTATTGACAACAGCAGGAGAAGTTAGAAGTCAGGAACATGAACTCTACATGTGTTCAGTCGTCATGTCCTCATATTGTTTTAAGCTGTGAAGGACATGAGTGTGTTTAAGTAGAAGTCCTCATATGGTAGGACCAGTGATTGTAGTGTGTGTTACACTGTCCTCATATTGTTTTAAGCTGTGAAGGACATGAGTGTGTTTCAGTTGCCTTCTTCATGTGGTTGGACCAACAACTCTAGTGTGTGTTACACTGTCCTCATATTGTTGGTAGCAGAACTGTACAGTGTTAAGTTTCTTTAGAATCTGGTATAAGGAAGTCGGATCCTTCTGTAATAATGTTCACTGCTACAAATATGATCTGTAGTTGATCATCTAGTCGGGATTTATACTAGAGAATGTTTCTGACGTTATATTGTTGTCTTTTGTTGCAGACACCAAGTGCTGAGGTCCTGTCTCAGCCTCATACAGACCAATCGGTGAGTGACTTACCCACTTCATTCTTCCAACAGGTTACACATCATATTTTTGTATTTGGTATCAAGTATATGTGTCAGATGGGCCTAGTGCATAAATGAAATGTACTTTAATTGTATTAAAACAATCAGTTTCAGTCAAAGTTAACCAAAATCAACATTAGCATTAGGAGAAAGTAATTGTCTATACCAGGGGTGCCCAATCCCAGTCCTCGAGAGCTACTGTCCTGCAGCTTTTAGATGCATCCCTACTCCAACACAGCTGAATCAAATAGTTGGATTACCAATTCGGCATGCCATCAAGTCTGGCAAAGGCCTGATAACGAGCCATTCATTTGATTCAGGTGTGCTCGAACAAGGACGCATCTAAAAGCTGCAGGGCAGTAGCTCTCGAGGACTGGGATTGGGCACCCCTGGTCTATACCATTTGTTAGTCCAAACTTTCCTTAAAGCATCAGCGTGATCTTTATTCTGACTACATTTGATATTTTTGTCCTTTTACACATGTTTTTGTCCATTTAACCTCCGCTGATCAGTTTACATGATTTAATTTCTGGGGAAATAGATGCCTTTAAATCAGTGTTGGGTTTGGAGCTTTTATTGACAACAGCAGAAGAAGTTAGAAGTCAGGAACATGAACTCTACATGTGTTCAGTCGTCATGTCCTCATATTGTTTTAAGCTGTGAAGGACATGAGTGTGTTTAAGAAGAAGTCCTCATATGGTAGGACCAGTGATTGTAGTGTGTGTTACACTGTCCTCATATTGTTTTAAGCTGTGAAGGACATGAGTGTGTTTCAGTTGCCTTCCTCATGTGGTTGGACCAACAACTCTAGTGTGTGTTACACTGTCCTCATATTGTTGGTAGCAGAACTGTACAGTGTTAAGTTTCTTTAGAATCTGGTATAAGGAAGTCGGATCCTTCTGTAATAATGTTCACTGCTACAAATATGATCTGTAGTTGATCATCTAGTCGGGATTTATACTAGAGAATGTTTCTGACGTTATATTGTTGTCTTTTTGTTGCAGACACCAAGTGCTGAGGTCCTGTCTCAGCCTCATACAGACCAATCGGTGAGTGACTTACCCACTTCATTCTTCCAACAGGTTACACATCATGTTTTTGTATTTGGTATCAAGTATATGTGTCAGATGGGCCTAGTGCATAAATTAAATGCACTTTAATTGTATTAAAACAATCAGTTTCAGTCAAAGTTAACCAAAATCAACATTAGCATTAGGAGAAAGTAATTGTCTATACCATTTGTTAGTCCAAACTTTCCTTTAAGCATCAGCGTGATCTTTATTCTGACTACATTTGATATTTTTGTCCTTTACACATGTTTTGTCCATTTAACCTCCCGCTGATCAGTTTACATGATTTAATTTCTGGGGAAATAGATGGCTTTACATCAGTGTTGGGTTTAGAGCTTTTATTGACAACAGCAGGAGAAGTTAGAAGTCAGGAACATGAACTCTACATGTGTTCAGTCGTCATGTCCTCATATTGTTTTAAGCTGTGAAGGACATGAGTGTGTTTCAGTTGCCTTCTTCATGTGGTTGGACCAACAACTCTAGTGTGTGTTACACTGTCCTCATATTGTGTGTAGCAGAACTGTACAGTGTTAAGTTTCTATAGAATCTGGTATAAGGAAGTCAGATCCTTCTGTGAATAATGTTCACTGCTACAAATATGATCTGTAGTTGATCATCTAGTCGGGATTTATACTAGAGAATGTTTCTGACGTTATATTGTCTTTTGTTGCAGACACCAAGTGCTGAGGTCCTGTCTCAGCCTCATACAGACCAATCGGTGAGTGACTTACCCACTTCATTCTTCCAACAGGTTACACATCATGTTTTTGTATTTGGTATCAAGTATATGTGTCAGATGGGCCTAGTGCATAAATGAAATGCACTTTAATTGTATTAAAACAATCAGTTTCAGTCAAAGTTAACCAAAATCAACATTAGCATTAGGAGAAAGTAATTGTCTATACCATTTGTTAGTCCAAACTTTCCTTAAAGCATCAGCGTGATCTTTATTCTGACTACATTTGATATTTTTGTCCTTTTACACATGTTTTTGTCCATTTAACCTCCTGCTGATCAGTTTACATGATTTAATTTCTGGGGAAATAGATGGCTTTACATCAGTGTTGGGTTTAGAGCTTTTATTGACAACAGCAGGAGAAGTTAGAAGTCAGGAACATGAACTCTACATGTGTTCAGTCGTCATGTCCTCATATTGTTTTAAGCTGTGAAGGACATGAGTGTGTTTCAGTTGCCTTCTTCATGTGGTTGGACCAACAACTCTAGTGTGTGTTACACCGTCCTCATATTGTTGGTAGCAGAACTGTACAGTGTTAAGTTTCTTTAGAATCTGGTATAAGGAAGTCGGATCCTTCTGTAATAATGTTCACTGCTACAAATATGATCTGTAGTTAATTATCTAGTCGGGGATTTATCCTAGAGAATGTTTCTGACGTTATATTGTTGTCTTTTGTTGCAGACACCAAGTGCTGAGGTCCTGTCTCAGCCTCATACAGACCAATTGGTGAGTGACATACCCACTTCATTCTTCCAACAGGTTACACATCATGTTTTTGTATTTGGTATCAAGTATATGTGCCAGTTGGGCCTAGTGCATAAATGAAATGCACTTTGATTGTATTAAAACAATCAGTTTCAGTCAAAGTTAACCAAAATCAACATTAGCATTAGGAGAAAGTAATTGTCTATACCATTTGTTAGTCCAAACTTTCCCTTAAAGCATCAGCGTGATCTTTATTCTGACTACATTTGATATTTTTGTCCTTTTACACATGTTTTTGTCCATTTAACCTCCGCTGATCAGTTTACATGATTTAATTTCTGGGGAAATAGATGGCTTTACATCAGTGTTGGGTTTAGAGCTTTTATTGACAACAGCAGGAGAAGTTAGAAGTCAGGAACATGAACTCTACATGTGTTCAGTCGTCATGTCCTCATATTGTTTTAAGCTGTGAAGGACATGAGTGTGTTTAAGTAGAAGTCCTCATATGGTAGGACCAGTGATTGTAGTGTGTGTTACACTGTCCTCATATTGTTTTAAGCTGTGAAGGACATGAGTGTGTTTCAGTTGCCTTCTTCATGTGGTTGGACCAACAACTCTAGTGTGTGTTACACTGTCCTCATATTGTTGGTAGCAGAACTGTACAGTGTTAAGTTTCTTTAGAATCTGGTATAAGGAAGTCAGATCCTTCTGTAATAATGTTCACTGCTACAAATATGATCTGTAGTTAATTATCTAGTCGGGATTTATCCTAGAGAATGTTTCTGACGTTATATTGTTGTCTTTTTGTTGCAGACACCAAGTGCTGAGGTCCTGTCTCAGCCTCATACAGACCAATCGGTGAGTGACATACCCACTTCATTCTTCCAACAGGTTACACATCATGTTTTTGTATTTGGTATCAAGTATATGTGCCAGTTGGGCCTAGTGCATAAATGAAATGCACTTTGATTGTTTTAATACAATCAGTTTGAGGAAAAGTTTCCCAAAATCAACATTAGTATTAGGAGAAAGCAATTGTCTATACCATTTGTTAGTCCAAACTTTCCTTAAAAGCATCAGCTTGATCTTTATTCTGACTACATTTGATATTTTTGTCCTTTTACACGTTTTTGTCCATTTAACCTCCGCCCGATCAGTTTACATGATTTAATTTCTGGGAAATAGATGGCTTTACATCAGTGTTGGGTTTAGAGCTTTTATTGACAACAGCAGGAGAAGTTAGAAGTCAGGAACATGAACTCTACATGTGTTCAGTCGTCATGTCCTCATATTGTTTTAAGCTGTGAAGGACATGAGTGTGTTTAAGAAGAAGTCCTCATATGGTAGGACCAGTGATTGTAGTGTGTGTTACAATGTCCTCATATTGTTTTAAGCTGTGAAGGACATGAGTGTGTTTAAGTAGAAGTCCTCATATGGTAGGACCAGTGATTGTAGTGTGTGTTACACTGTCCTCATATTGTTTTAAGCTGTGAAGGACATGAGTGTGTTTCAGTTGCCTTCTTCATGTGGTTGGACCAACAACTCTAGTGTGTGTTACACTGTCCTCATATTGTTGGTAGCAGAACTGTACAGTGTTAAGTTTCTTTAGAATCTGGTATAAGGAAGTCGGATCCTTCTGTAATAATGTTCACTGCTACAAATATGATCTGTAGTTGATCATCTAGTCGGGATTTATACTAGAGAATGTTTCTGACGTTATATTGTTGTCTTTTGTTGCAGACACCAAGTGCTGAGGTCCTGTCTCAGCCTCATACAGACCAATCGGTGAGTGACTTACCCACTTCATTCTTCCAACAGGTTACACATCATATTTTTGTATTTGGTATCAAGTATATGTGTCAGATGGGCCTAGTGCATAAATGAAATGTACTTTAATTGTATTAAAACAATCAGTTTCAGTCAAAGTTAACCAAAATCAACATTAGCATTAGGAGAAAGTAATTGTCTATACCAGGGTTTAATCCCAGTCCTCGAGAGCTACTGTCCTGCAGCTTTTAGATGCATCCCTACTCCAACACAGCTGAATCAAATAGTTGGATTACCAATTCGGCATGCCATCAAGTCTGGCAAAGGCCTGATAACGAGCCATTCATTTGATTCAGGTGTGCTCGAACAAGGACGCATCTAAAAGCTGCAGGGCAGTAGCTCTCGAGGACTGGGATTGGGCACCCTGGTCTATACCATTTGTTAGTCCAAACTTACCCTTAAAGCATCAGCTTGATCTTTATTCTGACTACATTTGATATTTTTGTCCTTTTACACATGCTTTTGTCCATTTAACCTCCGCTGATCAGTTTACATGATTTAATTTCTGGGGAAATAGATGGCTTTACATCAGTGTTGGGTTTAGAGCTTTTATTGACAACAGCAGGAGAAGTTAGAAGTCAGGAACATGAACTCTACATGTGTTCAGTCGTCATGTCCTCATATTGTTTTAAGCTGTGAAGGACATGAGTGTGTTTAAGTAGAAGTCCTCATGTGGTAGGACCAGTGATTGTAGTGTGTGTGTTACACTGTCCTCATATTGTTTTAAGCTGTGAAGGACATGAGTGTGTTTAAGAAGAAGTCCTCATATGGTAGGACCAGTGATTGTAGTGTGTGTTACAATGTCCTCATATTGTTTTAAGCTGTGAAGGACATGAGTGTGTTTCAGTTGCCTTCCTCATGTGGTTGGACCAACAACTCTAGTGTGTGTTACACTGTCCTCATATTGTTGGTAGCAGAACTGTACAGTGTTAAGTTTCTATAGAATCTTGTATAAGGAAGTCGGATCCTTCTGTGAATAATGTTCACTGCTACAAATATGATCTGTAGTTGATCATCTAGTCGGGATTTATACTAGAGAATGTTTCTGACGTTATATTGTTGTCTTTTGTTGCAGACACCAAGTGCTGAGGTCCTGTCTCAGCCTCATACAGACCAATTGGTGAGTGACATACCCACTTCATTCTTCCAACAGGTTACACATCATGTTTTTGTATTTAGTAATCAAGTTTATGTGTCAGTTGGGCCTAGTGCATAAATTAAATGCACTTTGATTGTATTAAAACAATCAGTTTGAGTCAAAGTTTCCCAAAATCAACATTAGCTTTACTTCTTTGTGAAGATCTTAGGAGAAAGAAATTGGCGTACCATTTGTTAGTTCTAACTTTCCCTTTAAAGCATCAGCTTGATATTTATTCCTACTAAATTTGATATTTTTGTGTTTTTGTGTTACATTGTCCTCATATTGTTTTAAGCTGTGAAGGACATGAATGTGTTTTGTAGCCTTTCTCAATTGGTAGAACCAACAACTCTAGTTTGTGTTACATTGCTCCTTTAAAGTGCTCCAGTAGAAAGCAAGGTTTAAGAACATTTTGTATTCACATTATAAACTATAAACTAGAATATTTTCTATCTTTTCTTGCATTCACATTAAGATATTTTCTTTTGTTTCCATTTATGACAGCTGGGAAGGTGAGAAGCAAGTGGACAAATGATGAAGTAAAGGTTGCTGCAAAGTACCAGGTAAAAGGAATGTGACTGCTGCTTCCAAGCAGAGCCGGCAGCTCGTAAAGGCAGAGACTGGGTTGCCATAAAGTACTACATCCACAACAGGATCATTGCATTAAAAGAAAGATGCAAGGAAAAAAAAACAACCAAGAGAGATACTTTGTTGCTTCCACAGTTATGTCAATATTGTAGTTTTCTGTATTGCATTGTTCTTACTCATAAATCTGTGGTTTATGCTGGGTGCTTTTTCAATTAAATGATAAGAAAGGCAGATAATGTTCCACGTTTTATTGACATGAACATTCACTACAAAATGAATTAATGCATTACAATATTAAGACTTAAAAAGTAGACTGACCACATTTGACCTATGTCTTTTTTAAGTCTCTACACAGCTCATATTTACTGTTTTATTAACACATAAATGTCTGATATTTCTGTCAGAAGTTACCCGACTGGTGAGCATTACTATTGTGCATCCATGCCTATTATATTGTAATCTCAAAAGGAGCCAAGCTTAAAAATACAGAACCTACCCTTACCTGGTCCTTATAAGTCATATATACTTGAAAATTATGTGTTTCCATGGGCTTCACAATTCACCTAAACATGAAATATCAGTGTGTGACCTTATGGTACTCATAAGTCACATAAACCTGACAGTGTCCTCACAAGTAGCATTAAATTCAGGTTTGACCAAAATTTCACCCTAGCCAAAATCTCAACAGATGGGCGTGTTCCTGGAAGCATGGGTCAAACTTTGTGTGATTCCCATGCCTCTAGGACCTTCAGAAAGGCACGTTCCCATTTGTCACATTTTGTCATAGGTCCTGATATTTCACGAAACACGTATGTGTGTGTGTGTGTGTGTGTGTGTGTGTGTGTGTGTGTGTGTGTGTGTGTGTGTGTGTGTGTGTGTGTGTGTGTGTGTGTGCAAAGCCAACACATTTGTTCCTGATGTGCCAGGCACACATCCCATTAAGCCTCCGCAGCCCATATGTAATTTACATCACAAAGACAGCATCCTTTCCAATTTGACGGTGCTGGATTTGAAATGTTTCAGAGCAGAACAAACTGCAGATTTAGCAAAATGCTGCTGTGTGCTGAGTTGTTACTATCAAAGCTAGGGCTGGGAGACATGTGCAAGCCAATTCAGCCTTAATTTGCCAAGTCTAAAAGCTCAGCAGAGGAAAATGCTCTTTAAGACTCTGCCATGGCTGATGTTTTCAATTTATCCCTTATTTTGCCCAAGTCCTTTTGGCCTCCTTCAGCATTAGCTTGAGATAAACTGAAGGAAAATAAACTTGTCATTCTGAAACTGTCCCCTCAATCAAAAAACATCAAGGGATTGTTGAGAAAGGACGGACAAACAGCTGTTCCTATTAGTCTTTTTTGAGCAAGACTCAGAGGGGATGTCATAAAAACACCAGAACTACCAGTTAAAGGTTACATGTGGTCAGTAAAAAAGAGAGAGAGAGAGAGAGAGAATGCCCAAGTCTTTGTATTTCTTATGTCAGTTCTCCTTCATACATCTGCTCTCAACTGTAATTTTTTATTTCCGAAAAATACAAATGCCAGCAGCTTCTAATTCAATTTGTATTATGTTTCTTTAACTTAAATTCATATCGTCTTCTTTAGTATTCCTGAAACTGATTTTTTTCAGAATTTTCTGTTTTAATCAGCATCCAAATCTTCAGTTGTTGACTTTCTGACTGTTTTGTATTTTCTTGTGAAAAGTCCGTTTGTCAGAGGTCAATGCCTTCTCATACTACTTGCCAAAAGTTTCTTAAACTGAAACTTTTGTTTCTCTGTTGTTTTGTTGACAACAAAATTGTCCTAAATGACAGATATGATCGACAAATATAATAACTTTTGTTTCTTGGCTGCTCTGGATGCTTAGCCTAGCTGTGAAGTCACAGCACTACAAACTATTCATCACACTGTCCCAGGAATGTGCATGTATTTATTTGATGATGCAGAAAATGCATAAAAGTCTCTGCTGGAATTGCAGCTACTAGAACTCACACCTAAAGCCTGGCTATGTTGAACTTCCTTTTTAGTACACCTCTTATGCTGTACAGGTTCAGCATACCCAGGATATCTTATCCACATTCACTTACCCTAACATCGGCACTCATGCTGAGCAGTCACATGAAGACGGTTATCATCAAATGATGATTAAAAACAAGCAAAAAACACAATACAGAATTGCAGGATGTTGAATACACAATATGGTCTGAAAGCCAGTAAAGTAATAATGGATCTGCAGCTGTTACAGACAGATTAAAGTATTCAAAATACAGTATAAATGTGTGTGCACTTTATACAGTATGGCAAATATTGCTGAAAAAGTATTACTATATTAATGAAGCTCATTTCTAAGAGTTATTGTTGGAGAATCTGACAGGTTACAGTGAAGTAATAATGGATGTTCATGATATAGTTTAAGCATAGGCTACAGGCTTGGGAATTTGGTATTAGACTTAGAAGTACATGTAGCTTTCCTCTTTTAGGATCAGCGTTAATGTGTATAGGACAAGCAGTTTTAAAATGTTTTAAAACTGCTTTCAGCCAACAGGAAAAAAAATTCAACGAATAAAGCTACATTTATATTTTGATATTTCTTACTGATGCTCATCGGTGAAAGACTGTCACGGTCCTGGGTCTTATGACCCAGTGTTTTGAGTTTAGTTTATTTGGATGTTTATATGATTAAGCTCATGAGTTTTTCTAGTTCTTTGTTATTAGATTCCCCTTGTGTCTTCCAACCCCTGTTAAGTCTCCCTGCTCTTCATGTGTTTCATGTCTGTGTCTTACGTTGTCAAGTTCTGGTTGTCATGTCTCGTCCTCATTAGGTTTCCTATTTTATTTTGAAGAGATCTTGTGTTTGTATATTATGGTTTATGTTTTAAGTCCTTTGTTGTACTGTCTTTGTTATTCCCTAGGTTTCAATTATGGTTATCAAAAGTTTAGTTCTTAAGTTCTGTCATATGGCTTCCCTGTGTGTTCCATGTTGCCTACTGTGCCTTTCTGTACCATGTTTCAGGTTCTTATGTTCTGTCTCCCAGTTGCTGTTAAGTTACATGTCTAGAGTTCAGTCAGTGTGTTTCCTGTTTTACTTTGAAGGTCCGTGTCTCATGTCAGTGTTTCTAGTTTTATTTCCCTTGTCTCGTCCAGCCTGATTACTCCCAGCTGTGCTCTCCTTCTGTGTCTCATTCCTCGTTATCCCTCTGTGTATTTAAGTCCTGTGTTTCTCTTTGTCAGTGTCGTAGTCTCCCTCATGGCTGTGTTTTCCTGTGTGTTAGTTAGCCATGTCCCAGTTTAGTTTTGTTATATTTTTGTGCTAGCCTGCAATAAAGCAGTGTTTTGAGTTCACGTTTGTCTCGGTGAGTTTTGCGTTTGGGTCCTTCTCCTGCCTGCACACAGCCGAAACATGACAAAGACAAAGGGACTATTAAAAGGATGCTATTAAAATGTCCACACTGATGTCCAAGGGATCTTCCAGGAACACTGGTGCTAGTTTCCTGAGAACTGATAGGTCCATATGTGGTGATTTTGCACCTGTTGTTCTCTAATCTCAAATGTAACCTGCCCTGGAACAATTTAGGTGTCCAGCATAAATCCCCATGGTGTTGAACCTCAGTAAGATGTGAATCACCTTTGTAAACCCCAACGATAACCCTGAAGGTATGTGGATAAGCCCATATCCTGCTTGAAGCACAAGCCTCTGCTTTCGCCTTAA
This sequence comes from Oreochromis aureus, assembly GCF_013358895.1. Lineage (NCBI taxonomy): Eukaryota > Metazoa > Chordata > Actinopteri > Cichliformes > Cichlidae > Oreochromis > Oreochromis aureus. The sequence goes on from NC_052947.1 coordinate 31,870,588, forward strand.
TCCTGATCGATGGCCAAGACTAGGCTTCATTATTTCTACTGTTTCTTTCGGTAGCTGTTTTCACATGAACTCTGGACAAGCTCAGGAGAGTCAGATCAGGACCAGATCAGCTACCCTCTCTTATGTATTGCACAAAATATAACACAGTCAGGAAATAGCCTGCTATACAGCTCAAGATAGTGCTATTATGTGAGGGTAACTTACAGATGTGATGGTAACTTACAGATGTGATGGTAACTTACAGATGTGATGGTAACTTACAGATGCGAGGGTAACTTAAATGCCACTAGTAGCTGGTTTGCATGCTAACTTCAGTGGCCTAACATGATATGTAGTTCTTTACATTCTCTTTTAAGTATTAAGTAAGTTTTAACACCATTTTTAAACAATCATTTTGTCCTTTTATGAATTCACTGGTATTTATTCAAAATGTGTTTTGTTATTTTTTTATCCTGTTCTACAAGGAGACGTCTGGCCATTCAAAAGGCATACTCACTAAGAACAGAACTCCACTTATGTGGTTTGACCACACGTCTGTGGTCACCGAGCGTTCACGGCACATCCCACCCAATTAGGGTACGAGTCCTGATGGCCGTCCTTTATACGGCCTCCTGCTCTCGGCATTTCCCTGAGAAAAGGAGCAGACAATTGCATAGTGTTAAAAACACACACAGTCTCACACACTTGAATGTGGCACCAAAGGCCACAAGCACTCCAGCCCGCCCTCTCTTTTCTCAGCATCCCATAATATATACAGTAAACACATGTCCGGCCCCATACGGGAGCTGAAACTATAGCAACAGGGTCACATACAAACCATGCTCTTGACAAATATATGAAAGAGGAGATGGATTGAATGTGCTTGTCAAGCAGGAAACAGGGAGTGAGAAGGAGGACACAGGAGGGCAGCCATTTTTGCCTTTGTTTGGGAAAGCATCTATTGAGTGGCATTTGGTGTCATGCCAGATTCTCTCCTCCACAGATGGGCACAAAGTAAACTGGATTAGTCATTGAGAGGGCTTTCTCCCATAAATGACAGCCAAGGAGAGCTGAAAACTTCAAACGCATTCAGGACGTGTCTACCTAAAAAAACGTCGTTTATTCAAATGGAAATGCCTTTATCATCACTCTCTGCAGGCATCCATAGCTTTCTGACTGTATGTGCTGTATGTTGTACATCTGAATAGATGAAGGATTAAAATGGTCAAGAGGGGAAGTGAACAGAGAGATTTCTCCACCTTTTGTTCAGCCAAGTCCTTCTTGGTCCTTAATCTTTGTTTTACTTGATCTTCTAGACTGACGCTGTCTGAGAGCGCAGAAAGTGCTGTGCTATTTTAGCACGCTGCTTTAAAGCCTTAGCTGCAACAATCTGTCTGATTTGTAAATAAGAGTAGTGATTATTACACAATGAGAATCATGGTATAACCTTTAAATGCATAAAACTCAAAATTACATTTCAAATATCTCATTTTTCTTATGTATCCCAGAGAAAAAATACAATTTCGTATGATCAAAAACTTAACTGTGCTTCATTTCCAGAGTAATTCTAGTTCTAATCTCTGCTTTTTGCAAGTACTAAATAATAAATCAAAAACTAAAATCTCTAAATCAAAATCTGCGCTTTAGCCAGTTTCATACATCTACCACAGCTCAGAAATGTTTTCACATATTCGCCAATGCAGTAGCGTGTAACAACGCATATAACCTGTACATTACACATTTTTTTAACCTTCGACTTCCTTTAAACAAACTCTGTGTGGTGTCTGATTGTGCACATGTGAGAATATGTCAGGTAACTGTTCAGTTAACTCAGCACCCGTTTTCTCTTCCGTCTCTGGCCCACTCTAACCATGCAGCTCCTTCTCCGTAACCAAATGTGGAATTTCCAGAAATGAAATTCATCTGAAGCTGACCAGCTCCTGTTCTGCGCTATGTGTGGGAAAGGATAACTTTGGACGCTGTCCCATCCTGATTCATCTGATGATGTCCAGAGTACATGTATGTAAATGGTTTTGGAGTTTCTTCTCAAACGGAGACATGCTTTGAGCAATACCTCACTATCTAAATAAATGAATTTCGCTTGTCAATATACAACACTAAACATTATCATTAATAAAATATTGTACATCTGAGGCTGACAGGGATGTTATTAGGCTTTATCTTGGTTTAAATTCAAAATCCATCCAATTTGAGCCATTTAACTCCAATAAATTTCTATTTTTATGTGGGACAATTTTACAACAACAAGGTAAATGTCTCTGAATGTCCCCTTCACTTTAAATAGAAACATTTGTATGACAGAAATTATTACAACCACTCAGGGCAATTCTATTTTGCACCGGGTAGCTGTTATCTCAGGTACTTGTGCCCTATTAAGATACCTTCCCATGTGTTTTTGAGCCATCTCCCTTCAACTATATTAGCCAACCTCTTTACCTTCAACCTTTTAGCTACTTTTAGCTACACCTACAATAATCCCACCACAGTTTCTTCAGAAATTGCATTTATGCTTTTATTTCCACATGTTTAGATTATTTTAATACATATTATTACAAATTTTACTTTTATCTAGCAAGTGACATGCTTTAGGTTTGAGTAGTTTAGGTTTGAGTAGTTTTCCACCCATATACATAGTTCCACTTCATTTCTGTGCTGTCATAGTTCAGCTGTCTGCAATGTTGTGCACTAATCCACTGTTTTATTAAAGGATTATTTCAGCCGCTTGTAAGAATATTTGTATCACTGATTAATGAAAACGTCATCTTGTTTAATCAGTCCTCAGCAAGAGGTGTGTGTCTGTGTGTCTGTGTGTGTGTGTGTGTATGTGCGTGTTTGTTCCTCCTAAGGAGCCAGCTGCTGAAGCTCAAGGCAGAAATGTGCTAACTGATCCAAGAACCCCTCCCAAAAAGTCACACCCATCCCCCCCCTCCCGCCTCTAGCTCCCAAACACCTTAAACCTCCATTTTATCCTGTTTACAGAGCCCACAGTTTCACACCACCACCATAAACACACACACAGGACACACACGTACAAATCCAGTATATATAAAAGTTTTTCATTAAAAATACAAATCTGATCCAGAGTCGCGATGCTATAAATCAGAATATACTGTAAGCTAACTACAAATACAACCAGTCTTTACTCAACGCCCCTTTTTATCCAGCAGCTGATATTATATTTATGCTCTTGAGAATCTTTCCCCATGTTGATGAATGTGTGTTTACATGGCACATTTTGAGCGCTCATACCGCCACAGCTGTGATTGTGATCTACTGTTTATCTAAGTCTAGTGGAGGAAAACCTTTCATCTGCTCTGCACCAATAAAATCAAACTCAGCACCAGACTCAAACTGCTGGACAAACACAATAAACTCTCGACCACAAAGGAATCTCCTAACATAGATCCTAACAGGAAAGTCGGGATCTGCCGTCACACTGGAGATTAGTGCAAAGATTAGTCTGTGTTTATTTGGCTTCAATTTTACATGGAAAGGCATGAAAGACATTAATAACATATTTGCATGAGTCTGCTTTAAGTGCTGTGACACACCTGGTGATGATAGATTGTTAATTTTCCTCTGAATCACTTTAAACTCTGGTGCTAAAATAGGACAGTATATGTATATTATTCTCTGTGGTTCTACTTTTATTCCTAATAAGATTTTAATTAGTGTTTATTTTTTTCTTCTAAGACTGTGTTATCCTGCAAATCCACTACAAACCACAAATGGAAGTACGGCAGGAAACCAGTAAGCTTTGACAGAGAGCAAAAGATATTTTGATGTTTTTCTACTCTTGCTAAAACCCCATTGGCTCTTAAATAACCACATCCTCCCATCCTGGCAGAGTTTTACAATCGCATTTACAGTGCAAAGGAAAAAGTTTATTGCACCTAATAATCTTTATTTGGACCCGTTCAAATAGGACGGGCTCGCATGTATGGCATGTGGGGCCTGATGGAGACAATCCACCAAGACCAAATACTCATCTGCTCCCCGTCGCATCCCTCATCGTGGCAGCCATTCAGGCAAGCTCGTCTATCAGGACCGGACCAGAACAAAGACCTGGCAGCTCTACCTCTTGTAACCCTATACAGGGACATGAAACGCTGACCTTTGATCCCACGTGTGATACAAGTGACAGTGTTGTCCCACAGGTCAGCAGTAAACGTGCCAATCGCATTCCCAGTCTCCTCTGCAGCAGCACTCCTGTGGCATGTTAGCACTCGAGCGGCTAAAACACTTCTGACATTTGTTTTGTGACTCACTAAATACAAGTCTCGGTGTTGTGATGAAAGGATTAACAGGATTTAGCTTGTGGGGGGGCGGGGTGTAACTAAGCTAACTTGTAAATGTTAATGATAGCCAGAAACATAATATACTTATTTTACTTAATACTTCCTACAACAAAATGCTACTGCATCCTCAAATCAGCAGTTTTGAAATTTAAGCTAGTTAAGTGTGCATGTTAAAGAGGTGGAGCACATAACAACACTGAGCTTCAAAGTTTGATCAAATCAAACAATTTGGGTTGAGACGAACGAATAAATAAACAAATTCAGCAAATAATGTGTTACCCATAAGTAATAATTTTCTTTTCACACTGTGCAAGTTTTTACACATGTAATGTAAAAGTATTAGTGGCCACTATTTGTTCTTTGTCTATATTTTCCTAAATTTGTTCATGTTTTATTCTCAAAAAAATCATACATTCTCTAAATCCATTTAAAAAAAACTATCAACATTGTTCTTGGTCAGTTTTTTTCCCAGACGTTACAACTTTGCAGCCTTTTTGCAAAATGTGATAATAAAAGCAAGTCTCATTTTTTCTCCTCCTTAATATATAACAGCCCACGTATCCACTGCTGCTTTATCCCTAAATAGAAACTATTTATTAGCAAGAAGGCACAAAAACCAAACAGACATAGTTAGAGCTAACTCTTTCATACTCTCCTATGTTAACTCCAACCAGGCAACTCAACGCTCTGTTTTGTTCCATATCAAGATTAACAGGTGGAAGATTCGAATGCATTATATTATACTTGTTAATATTATGTGGTTTGTAAATGAGTTAAAATAAGCAACCGTGTCGCTGTTTCTGAAGGATTTTTGCTGATGATCAGGACGTTTTTAATGCTGTTGGAACAAAAACAAAAATCTATTCATCTTAGAAAAACTTTTCTAGCCTAATTATAAAATAGCATTAGTAATTGTGTGATTAAGGCAGAGCATCCATATAGATAATAAAACAGGTATCTCTCTCTATGACCGTAAGCTTGTAATTGAATTCTGTGTTACTTGGGTCATAAAACAATAAAAGAAATGTGTTGTTTGTGCTTTCAAAGATAAGTAAATTCCTCTGAGGTAATTATATGTTTGTCTCTTCACAGCTCGGTTTCATCTCCCCGCCGGTAACGGCAGTTGTATAGAGTGACTCTCTGGTTAACTGTAAACACTCTCTCAGGTTTATAGCTTCCAGCAGGCCGCAGTCCTGCGAGCAGTTTCTCAGCCCGCCGCAGTGGTTAAGGCCTGTAAACTGCGGGGGAGAGATTTCAGGGTATGAATTGACAGGCAGTCTGTAGCTGTGCATGGTTTTATTACTGCTAATGGTGGTCGAAGACTGCACATGAGGGCGGGTGGGAGTTGTTGAACCATCTCCAACTCGTCTGACAGAAAAGGTGTTACGTTCTGGCATGAAGGCCAGTTTCAGTTTACCGGCTCCTGGATTCAGTGCAGGAAAGGACACAAAACATGTATAATCACAGGGATGTTTGCACACACATACAGACACACGTAACGCACAGACTAACTGCATAGCATCTGCACCCCTATTACATGCTACACTCGTAGCTGATTTCCTCCAGATGAAGCTGGAAAAACCTCCATCAGATCATCAAAGTTTTTCAGAAACATGTGTCCGAGCTTTATTTGCTCACTTTGTTGCAGGATTCCTGCCACTAGGGTTGTTAATGTGTTTCACCTATGAGTATGTAAGTATGTGTGTTAAAAAAGTAAGCTATTCTGAAAAAAATTATATGGATTATATTTTTACCTCAAAAGTTAAATAAATAAATGAAGAGATAAAAACTCATGTGAAGAAAGAAACTGGCACGGTTAACTTTGGTCATCAAAAAATGAAAAATATTCAAATCTACTGAAAGCTTCTTATCTATGATATTGATCTAGTGCTTTGTATTATTGTAAGATGAAACTCATTCCAGTTACTGATGACTGTGTTGGTTTAGCATTTCCATAAACAACATGCTGATTGCGGTTCGTTCCCAGAATCGAACCAGAATCTTTGATCAACATCAGCAAATTCTGAGAAAGCGTTCAAGAAACTCCTCGGTGAGAAGGAGCAGATCCTGACCCACTCGTACACACTGCGGTCATAATTTATCACACAATGTATTTAGTGAATAAAACAACCAAAAGAACATTTATTTCTTGGGGATATATGTGGTAGATTTTTTGTAGTTGATGATGATAATCTACTTACAATAGAATTTTCTATCCTTGACTACATTTTAATTAAAAACAGCACAAAAAGACTCACAGTTCATCACTTAATGGATCTACATTTTTCTTAAACCAGGTTTTCTTTTTACTAACAACTTTACAAACATGAAGTCTACTAATAGTTTCTTCACCGAGAAAACAATGAAAGTCCCAATAAAGACATGAAGCAGACGTCATGGACAGGAGCCCAGCCAGATGACAGAGAGTCAGCAAGAGGGAAAATGAGAAAGAACGACAGCCAAAGTGATGCATGGAGGAAAAAACAGGGCGGAGAGGGTGCAGCCTGAGTCCCAGCAAACAAATACACCACAGGCAGCTGACATATAAAACAATATTAGTCCAAATGCAGAAAGAGATGCTTCCAGCAAAAATCTACAGTGACTGGGGAGAAATGCTTGTACTCTGTATGCATGTGTGTGGCAGATGGCAAGTAAAGGTGAAGAGAATACACTGAAAAATGGAAGAGGGGAAGGAAAAGTACAACAGAGAAGATTAAATAGACACAATGAAGCAATGAAAGCGAGAGAGGCTGAAAAAAATAGCCAAAATTAGTGAAGAGGCGAAGAGAATAGCCCTCAGACTTTCTCCTTGACTCGCAGCCAAACGCATTTACAATCGAGGAAGTTTCTACTGACTGGCTGCCGCTCCCTCCTTCTCCTGCCCTGGCTTCCCTCCCTCCTCTCACGCTGGGACCCCCCCCTCTATAGAAAGTGGGACTCCGTCTCCTGCTCACTTTCTCTCGCCCGTCTGAAGATTTAACACAGCGCAGAGCGAAGCTGGCGGCCACAGTCGTGCCCTGGATTGTAACAGAGAAAGAGAGCAAGCCCTCCTGCAGCCTGCAAGCCCACCACCATGGACGTCAAACTGATGGCACTGCTGGCTCTGCTGGCCGTGGCCACACATGTTCCGACCTCCAACGGTGAGTCCAGCAGAGGGACAGCAGCCTCTATCTTTACTTTAAACGCTTCAGGAACATTGCTGACAGCATCATTTAGACAGATTTTGGCTAATTTAAACGTTTAAGATTCTGGAGCTTGCGACATTTATATTTTTCTTATTGGCTGTTTAGAACAGCATTTTTCTGGATTAAGTTTATGTTTGTTAGGTTATGTCAGCATTAATTTTAATTGTTTATGATTGATAAGTTGCAGTCGTGGTAAATCCCTTATTGCAAGACTGTGAAATTCCAGTTCTTCGATCACCTGCTTTCCTTCTACGTCGATAAATATCTAGACAGAAAATTGGGTAACAGATTGAAATGTTATTATAAAATTATTTATACATTAATTAAATAGCTACAGTATAACTTAAACTCTCTGGAGAGTAAATGAAGTACAAAATAAAGGCTTTTTGGTTGTTGTTGTTTAGGACAGGTGCCGAGTCATTGCGTTTTGCTTTGCTAGTTTTTAAAATTATTATAATTTTGCAGTTTGTATTTCGGTTTGTGGAAACAAGCATATATTTTTATACATAATTAGAAAATTAAACTTGAATGAAAATATTTCCCTACTGCAAGTTCTTGTGTGGGACGCTAGAAGAGAATATGTAGAGAATATACTGATATTAATCAAAATCTAAAAGACGGAAAAACAGCCTTTTTAAACAAAATGTTTATAAGAATTTGTTTCAATTTTGGGCAAATATCTTATATCGGAGGTGGACTGCTGCCACCGCATTGACCCCACATTTACCTCCCACATTTAACCTTGGTAGGGAACAAGACGGGTGTTGAGTTCCCCAGCAGGATTTATCCTAAGCGTATCGTTTCTGCTCCACTAAGAGCTCAGATTGAATATTCAAGAGTTAGACCTAGACATGTGTATTTGCCTTTGCTCACTTCATCCTTATAATTAGTTTCTAATTAGGGATAAATCAGTGGTGGACACATGCTTCTGGCCCCAGTGCTGCATCCTGCATAATGATCCCTTAGTTTGCATGAGAAAAGACCCTGAATGGGTGCGAATCATTAGAGCGATATTACTGAGGATTTAGGCATTTGGGACAGGACATTTGCTGTTTCTTTATGAAAAAAAAGAATACACTGAACCTTGTAAAAAAAAGAGCTTTATTATTGATGCACCTGATTTTAAGATTTCAATTACATTTAATTATATGTTAATTGTAGGTTTGAGTAATTTGGACATTTTTTTGTACAGGCAGGGCATGGCTGATGTAAAGAATCAGCTCTGTGAAATTTTGTAATTTCTTAAAGCACACTTTGATGCATTTTATTTCCATTCAAAGCCCTCTATAATGATGCAATTAAAGGCTATTCGGCTGGTTTCTTTTTAACTTTTATTGCCAGCCAGGTTTTCCTTCATCCTTTCCCTCATTTTTAACAACCCTCATCTTTTCTTTCATTTGAAAACTTTTAGGGAAGTATTTAGTCTTATTACTGTGCATCTGTAGTCCTCGGGGGCACCGACAAGCCTCCATGGACTCACATTGTAATCATTTTAAGAATGTACCTCATAGAGGCCGTCTGAGCTGCAGAGTGCTTTCATAAAAGAGGTGAATATTGGAAATTGAATGTTGAGGACCCTTCTCCTTTAGAGTGGCTTGGCTGAATGCTCCAGGAGTGAAAAGCTAAAATTCTGCAAGCGTGTGTGTGTGAGAGTGTGAGCGAGCGGGTGGTCAGAAAGGGCTAATCTCTTTTTAATGAGGATGTTGTTCACAGACATAGGAGGTAAATTTATACATTCCCATGCTTTGTTAAGATTTGTTACAGTAGATTAAACATGCCTTTAATTTGTGTGTGAATGTGTGTGTGAATGGGTGAATGACTGGATATGTAAAAGCGCTTTGGGGTCCTTAGGGACTAGAAAGTGCTATATAAATACAGGCCATTTACCATGTTTAATTTGTCCAACGAGGTGAAAGGTACGCTTAATCGCAACCCAAATGAATCAGAACCTGCTGTGCTTGGATTTGATTTAAGTTGATGTAGGTATTTAAATCCTCACTTGAACCAAAATGACCCTTTCTTTTGTTAAAGGGCAATGAAATGAAATATCAGATACTGCTGCTCATTTCATCCACTGTGATCTGAATAAGTTTTCTTTGGCAAGTTAACAGAATCATTTATCTTGAAGTCCAACGTCTGCCACACACTGCCCTGCAGAGCTCCACATGAGTGATGCTGAATGTGTCTCTGTGTTGGCTGATTTCTCCTTTGTTCACAAAAAGCTTGTTAGGCTTTTCTTGCTCTTACATATTGAAATAAGGCAGGTGCAGCTTTGTCTCTGGATTTGTCTTTGGATCCCAAAGCAAATTTTTGTCCCGTCTTTCAGTTTTCAAATTCCTCTTCCTAACTCCTTCCTAAATATATAGTTGTGTGAATGCCAGAGCTTAAGAGTGCAATGTTGCAGAATAGGAACAGTCAGTACTTGTTAAGGTTTTTAACAGCCAGGTCTCTTGAGATTTTGTTGCATTTTCTAAGCTTCATGCTAATTTGTAATCTTCCTTGTCCTCTGTTTGTAGCAAAGCCCATCAGTCTGGTTGAGCGCTGCTGGTGTCGATCCACTCTCAACACGGTTCCCCAGCGCTCCATCAAAGAGCTCAAGTTTCTCCACACGCCCAACTGCCCCTTCCAAGTCATGTAAGTAGATGAGTCTCATGTTGCAGGGGTGATTAACTTCAAGAAATGTGTTTCCTGGTGTAATTATCTGATGACTGTTTGAATGAGTCTGTCACTCCTGTGGCCTGTTTAAGTGGATTCTTTTAGATTTCAGTGTGTCAAGGTTCATTTTTAGGCTGTAAAAAGCAGGATAATGTAAAGTAACCATTTTGTGATAGATTAGCTCAGTACGTGATATCTGTGCTGTGCTTTTGCAAGTGAACCTGTTCTCCTCAAACTCCCAGACACAGTCACAGTCACAATAACCAGATGTGGGAAAACAAAAAAACAATATAGGAACACAATAAAGAATTTAAACGACACTGGCATGCATTACCTTCTCTGTTTAATGAACTATACAAATAATATATATACATATTAGTGTAATGCCAGTAAGAACAGCGCACACATATCATTCAAGACCAGTTCATAACAGTGAGTACAAACTACAAAAGGGCTGTGTTTGAAGTGTAAGCTATTTTGGGGTCTATCTAAGTCTATCTATAGTCCTCTTTAACAAGAGGAAACAGAAATAAATGTAATACACTGCTGATGTGTGAGGTATGTGTGAGATATGGTGTTAATATCCTTCTAGGCTTTCCTGAGTGAGTGAGCGGCTGACTTTAAAACAACACAATCCACTCAGAGAGAGGAAAGCGCTAACGGTCAGAGCTCGAGGGGCCATTTATGTTTAGCAAAGGAAGCAATAATTAAGGGTCAAAGTGATTACCTTTGTATTTCTGCTGACCCTTGTGTCCCTCATCTACTTTTTTTTTTTTCATTTCCGCCTGAATCTGGTCAGCAACGTTGAGAATAATTTCTCTGGTCTGGAACACATTAACAAAAGAACCTTCCTTAATTTGTTAGCTATGGAAAATCTGGACGGCAGAAGCCTCAAGGCCAAAAGGCTAAAGGACTGGAGGCTTCTTCCACAAAGAAAGGAGGGGCTGGTGATGGTTGGAAGGGGTAACCGAATGGCAAAGGTCAGGAAGGACAACCAGTCCTGTGGCTGGGCTACAAACTCCCTCTAACCTCCTCCAGAAAACTGCCAGAGGAGTCAAGAAGTCATTCAGACAAGGAGCCCGCAGAGCGGCGCTCCGATATCTCTATTGAGGAGCATGAAAGAAAGTCGGTAACATAACACCCTCTTTCACCCGCAAAAACTCCTCCCCTTCTCCCACTGTGTGCCCTCATCCCTTCACCCTAGCTTGACAACAACCCTCCAAACCAGGCCGCCACGCTGTTGGTATTAACTTGCTGTGAAGTAATTGCTACCTGCTGCTTGTGGAACTCCGGCCCCCAAATTCCAGCCAAGTCAATTAGGGTTTAGGTTCTCAGTTGGTCATCCAGACAGGCAGACAGATAAACAGGATGAAGTGAGAAACATCAAAATAACAGACAGCTTCCGAGCTGATGAGCTGGCAACCCCTAATAAAACAAAAAAGTGTGTGTGTGTGTGTGTGTGTGTGTGTGTGTGTGTGTGTGTGTGTGTGTGTGTGTTTGTGTGTAGGGAGGGAGGGCGACCCCATGAGAAAAAGCAAACACAGATCCAGTTACGGAGCTGTTTGGCCTCCTGACGTTTGAAGGATTCGGGATCAGGCTTGTGCTCCCGAACTGCTCTTTTAAGTTTGAGGGGCCATTTGCTCATCTGCCTCTAAATGCAGTGAGGAATAAGGGAGGTGGTATATCAGAGGGGCAAGCAAGAGAGGGGGGCACAAACTGAATATGAAAGCAGTGTTTAATTTACAGAGATGTGTGACATGAGATGGAGGGTGGAGAACGGGGAGCAGCGGGGCGCTACACCTCTGAGCTGTTAACTCTCATGCACGACCTTTTGCCACAGAGGTGTGATATCCACATGTTTGGAGCAGGGTAAGACCCTGTTGCGTGCCCCCTGCGATCACCCCATTGGGTCCGAAACTCACCCAGAGTCAGTGACTGACAACAGAACAAATCCTCTCCTAAATGTCTGGCTTAGCTCTCTATTAACAGACCAGACATCAGCACACACTCTGTGACCACCCTGCAGCACCCCTGAATCCTGAGGGGGAAATAATCTGGGAAGAAAAATTCAATAATTCAAGAAGAAAAATGTCTGTTTTTCTGAGTATTACAATTGTATATTTTACTTAACATAAAGTGTTGACGGTCAAGCAACATTTCACGTTCTGTAGGGCTAATTTTGATAGACTTCTAGTTTATTTAAATCTGAAGTCATTTAACAAATATGTTTAAAAACCTCCACAAAACAGACGTGTTAACATGTGCACCCAGAAAAGTACCTGGAATAAAAATTTAAAGCAACGTTTTTGTTTTTTAAGTTACACACATTGACATCTGCCTTCCCAAAAAGACTAATATTTAAAAACTCTGTCTTCAAGAGGAGCATAATCAGTGAATTACAGACAAAAACAGAAACAAAATCAAATAAATAACCAAACCCCAGACTTAAACAGTAGTGGGATTATATATATATATATATATATATATATATATATATATATATATATATATATATATATTGAAAAATATAGACTTATACCATAAGTTTCACCCTATACCACCAAAAAGGATTTATGACTGGTAGCGAAAGTGACTGATTACTTAAACAAACCTCTGATGTTGCACCTTTTAAAAGTCTTACATGAAACCAGCCCAATCAAAAGGCCTTCCCACGTATAAAGTTTGTGTCAGACTATGTGTGAAGATGTTTAGTGTGCAGTGCAGAGACAGCTTTACAAGTCATACAGGGCGGTGTGATCGGCGATACCAGCCTCCCCCCTTCAGCCGTCCTTGAGCAGAAACAGCGAGCTGTGATTTTTCACCGCCGAGCAGACGGTGACAGCCTGTTATGTGTAGTAATCCTCCAGCTTTGAGCTTGGATGTGTTTTTAGATGTGCAGAGATTTTTAGAGCTTATCTGAGGTGTATCTGAGCTCAACCCCCGTAGACCTTTTAATCCTGGCATGTTTTGCTCATTTCACTTCTGATTTATTTAACAGCCGATAAACCATAAACAGTGAGGGGCTATTTTTGTTCCCATTATGGTTAAAAAAAAGTGCTGGTTAGCTTTTAAAAATGCTTTAAGAGTTTTGTAGCTTTAGTAAAAAACTTAGATTTACTGATTTATTTCCAAGAGACAAACTAAAGGTATATACATTGCTATTAATCTATATTAGCCATAAATCAATAATATTAGGTAGCACAGCCAAGGAGCACCTATTTAAATGCTATAAACAAGGATGTTAGGTTGTGCTTCCCACTGAATAATAACGCTTGATTTGTTGTCATTGCGCAAGGACTGTACCCTGAACACAAGAGAATCAGAAAAGGAGGCTGGATGAGCTTCTTGAGGAATCCATTAAAATGCCGGTCACACTTTGTTGAGGTTACTGAGAGGTCTTGTTACAGTTTGGTTAACCGCACAGCCGAAGAAAAAGATAAAGCCTCTGTACTGTACAACACTGCAGGATGTCGAGCTACACAAGAGGGCCAAATTTGAAACTGCAACCCTTACATGTCCTTGAAAGTGATTTATTGCCTCTGAGTTTGCTTTGGGCTTAAACACTTTGATTCCTCGTTATCTCTCTTACTCCTCTTTTATGTGGAAACCAGGATAAGTGTGGAAAAAATGTACTGCAGAAGCAAATGTAAACATGCGGAGAATGTGGCAATACAAAGCCATCGCACTGCCTGCACCCCACTTTGAAAACCAAAAGTTGGGACAGGACAGTTTTGGGGGAGTTTTTTTGTTGTTTTTATTTTTAAAAACTTGCTTGTATTCTGGTAATATATAGTTTTTTTTACTAGTAGAGTTAATGCCAAATTATTGTTGTTTTTAAGCTGTTCCTTAGCTTAAATAGTTTCTATGGCTCTCCTTTTTTTGCATTTTTCACCTCCTTGGGCAGCTAGCTACCAGCATGTGCACAGGTAGACACATTAAGGGGTGTTTGGTTCCTCTCTCAGGAAATTTTGAGTATCAGAAACTTTATTTCCTGGATTCTGGTGAATTTTGTGGAACTAATTTGTACCTATTGTTGCATCAGTTTCTGGTGGAGGTGTTTCTGGTACCAGGTAATTTTTCAACATATAATGCAACAAAATGCAACAAGACTCAGATGCATTCTGTACTGCTTTCAAATAACGTAACTTTTATCATTTAATATTATCCTCCCTGATATTACACATCTATCCTCTGTCTTTAATCTGATTAAAGGTGGCCCAAGTGATAAATTCCTTTGTTTTAACTTATAAACCCCTGTTTATAATAGCTCACACAGATATCCTTCCCCCCATGTTCCAAACCTTGTGCACATTCAAACAATGTCTGTGATGCTTTTAAGGAATCAGCAGTGTTATTTAGTTTGTCTGAAAACAAGAAGGTCACGCAACATTTCCTTAAGATTAGAATCAGATTTGGCTTTATTGGCCAACTATGTGTACACATACAAAGAACTGGGCTCCGTTTTTTCTTGGCTCTCAGTTTAAACAGAATAGACAAACAGACAGTACATACAACAGCAACATGACACAGACAATAACACCATGTTGGTGGTACAATGGTGCAGAGTGCAACACTGCTGGAATAAATTACAGAATAAATAAAGGATGGAGAACTGGTTATTAAATGTACAGTATAAACACGGGAACTTGACAGTATATAGTATTTAGATATGTACAGCAAAGTGTATACAGAGCGGGCTTTATGTAGTTAGCAAACTAGCAGCAACAGTCTTAGTTATCAACATACCAGGAGACACTGTGTTGCTGCTGAATTAGTTCAGCACTGTTGCCTCACTGAGTAAAATTACAGTGTTTCTAAGTAATTCCTGTGCTTCCTTCCTTCATGTTTTCATTGGTGGAGATTTCCCCACATCCTACCTCAAATCTACACCTTGAGCTTCTGGGTGAACAAATCTGCTCCCCATTTTTCCAACTAGTGCAGTCAGAAAAAGAGGCTTAAAGTCAGCCAGTCAAAACAGCTTTGTTTTCAAGGTTGCTTCATTTTGGCAGAACGTGTCGCGTAACCAAATCAATTCATGCTTTTTTTCTTCCACAGTGCAAAGCTGAAGAGCAACAGGGAAGTTTGCATCAACCCTGAGACCAAATGGCTGCAGCAGTACTTAAAGAATGCCATTAACAAGTAAGAAACCCCCTCTATCTATCTACGAATGGCATGAGCATCGCTGACGAAGACAGAAATGAAATATGGTTCCCTTCTCCTCTAAGTTTAGAGCTTGCAAATAAACCAATGTTAAAAAAAAAGGCCGTTTCTCAGTTTCCTACTGACAATTAGTCTCTGAAATTGGTGACATGGTTGATGTAAGCCAGTGAGTTATTATCTGTGAAATAATGAGCATCAAGTAAGACCAGAGATAAATCTACCACTGGTATGTCTGCTTCCTATTTTCTCATAAGCACATCTGAGATAGTCAGCCAAATCAGAGCACTTACGTTAACTTTAAAACTTTACACATAATTATCATCACGAATTGCATATCTGTAAAAGAACGCTTCTGGTTGGGGACCAGCACAACGGGACTAAAAACTATTGATGAAAACTGCAGTAGCTGTTTCACTTTTTAATGGGCTATGCTGTAAATATGTGCCTTTCACATAAAAGGAAAGAACTGCTCCCAACATGTCTGGTGGTGATTATCGTCAGGCTGCATGCCTGCTTCTTTAAACAGTATAAACACTTAAAGTGCACAATGTGAAACAAACAATAAAGGAATATCTGAGGAGTTACAAGACATTGTTTATTATTGTAGCGAAGGACTTCTGTGACTGCAGATTTTTTTTTTAAATGTAGTCTTATTATAGGCATTGTCGTAGTTCACTGAAGCTGGGATGTGGCGCAGCAGCAAATAATCTGTCATACCCAAATATCAGCCTTTCGTGTCGCTCATGGGATTCTGCATGTTAACCTCTTAACACGTACCAGATCTTCTCTTAGACTTGGTGTTAATGCTAGGGATATCTTTATTTTTAGTAACCTTTAAAAACTAAATGCCTCTTTAACATGTAGCTAAATGCATCCTAATCCAGCTGGTGGAAGTACGAGAGGTTAAGAGTTGAATATGCGTCACACATCATAACTGTCAAGAAAAACTTTCCACTTGTTGGCTCAAAAACCATGATATTATAGCTTTTTTCCACCAGGCATTTTAAGCTGACAATTGAGGTTTTACATCCACCACTGTTATGGGTTCTGTTTTACTTTTATAGCCATTTTTACACTATATTCAGGAATTTAAAGCACATCAGTAGCCAAGTATTAATCAGAAGAACAGCATTCAGCTCTACTTACATAATTAAAACCACATATTTCTAATGATCAATTAGTCTTTTAACATGACAAATTTTTGCATTGGGGAGCAAAACGTGCCATTAGATCACCCTGTTTGATGCTAAAAAGAGCCTC
Source organism: Oreochromis aureus (assembly GCF_013358895.1). Taxonomy (NCBI): domain Eukaryota; kingdom Metazoa; phylum Chordata; class Actinopteri; order Cichliformes; family Cichlidae; genus Oreochromis; species Oreochromis aureus. The sequence goes on from NC_052947.1 coordinate 31,887,146, forward strand.
TGAACTCCAATCTAGGCATTTCATTAAACAAAAACATAAATGATTTACTGAATGATTCACTTCATGATTAACCGGTCAATCTGGTAAAGCCAAAAGTTTTGTAAATGGTCTCCCATTGTTCCAACTTCACCTTTAGCCAATGCAAACTGCCTCGGGGTTGCAAGTGATGCTTCCCAGACACCATAATTCAAGCATGGCAAACACAAGCTTATAAAATCATCAGAGAAGTGAAAGATTTATGATTATAGTTAGGCATATATAATACTGCACCAGAAGGTTTTACAAACTTCCTGATCTGTCTTCTCTCATCGGACATAATTACATTTCCCTCATATGCACTTTTATATGAAAATGACCAGAAGTGCACACGAGACTTGGCATGAGAGTCGTGTTAAGTGTTATTTTATTCTAGAGGTTCTCAAAATAGGCAATAATGAATGGAAAAATCCTTTTTTATACTAATGTGTTCTTACAAACACCAGAAACACCCAAAAGATGTAAGCTGAAAGAACATAAAGTGAGTTAGATATAAGATATTCGGTGCTTATGAGAATGTGCCTTGTAAGAGCGCATTTGTTCATATATCCCCCTAAAATGAAACCAAAAATTGATCTCCTTTTAAGAGCCTATATTAACCAAATTGAAGATAATGTGTTTAGTTCCAAAACTTACATTCATATATGATGCTCTCTGAAAAAGGCCAAAAACAACTTGCTCATCCTTTATACCAGTGATGCCCAGCTCATTCCAAGAGGAGATGAATTTCAAATGACTAAAGTCACATAAAACTGGATAACATGTTTTTAACCTGTGGCTCAACAATAACCCATTATTTGTTCTCATGAATTTTTAAATGTAAATATGTAAATATAACTGTGCCAGCTAAAATGAAGTTGTTTTCAGTTACATAAACTCATCTTAATACCTTCTGAATCTTTCTCCAGGGTGAAGAAATCTAGAAGACGCGCTAACAAGATCAACTAAAAGACGAGGGGAGTCCTGTATGTCATCCAGCCTGGTATTCCCAGGTTGAACCTCTGTACCTCCCTGTCACTGCTATGGATGTATGCACACATGCTGTATGTACCGGTCCAACTCTCTGGACAGCTTGCAGAAGCTGCACTCCATCCCCAGCACCATCCACCGATCCCTCGGGACGTCCCAGTTGTTTCCCATTCACCTTATCCGCAACAAATCTTAGCACCAAGTGCAATCTCACCTTGGAATGACGGACACATGTTGATGTCAAAAATATGTGCTGAGTACTGAGTGAATGGCATGGGAGAGTGTGTGTGTGTTTGAATGTTGCATACATGAACTCTGATTGTGTGCCTGTATATAATATTTTCTTGCTTCACACAGCTATAGAGGAACAATTCTACCTTTCTGTCTCGTGCAAGGCTTTGTGAGTAATGCCACCATCATTTCAAGTCAGATTAATTTTTAATAAAAGCTGCCGACTGAGGAAAAACATTCAGATCAGCTTCATTGGAAGAATTGCGGTTGGGACTTTGTTGCCAGTTCCTGCCCTTTTATGTCAAAAAATGTGGTTTGGAAAAATGAAGAAGTGTCAAATTTGAAAACATCAAAAGTAATGTTTCCACATCAAATTGATATCTGCTCAGAATGATATGATTTATTATTCTAGTTTTAATATATTCATTACTCAAAGAAGGATTTTGGATGTAGGCTTTCCACACATAAATGCAGAAGGCCTGTTTTGATTTGAAGCGAAAGTGGCATTACTCTGAGAGTGAAGGCTCATGGGATAGATTCAGGGGCTGGCAACTGGGGAAACCATCCACAAGCTTTAGTTAACTGTAACACGCAGAGCTCGCTAGCACAGGTCTAGTTGTTTTGAGCTTGATGCAGGAATAAAGAGGAAGCTCACACAAACTACTAAAACGCACGCACTGATCCTATGGTGCTATATGTTCAGTTTAAGGGAGTCAGAGCCATTGACATAACTGTTTTTAGTGATGATTTTATGCAAGATGGGATGTCGAGAACCTCAGTGTCTTAAATAAAACGCGATATGTTTTGAAATAAAGGCTCAAAGGTCTGTTGTTGGAAGTGAAAATGAAACGGAAAGCCTATTCTAAGCTGACGTTAAGGCCGCACTGTACTGATAAAGACTGTAAAGAAATGAAACACTAATCAGTGCATCCCAAAAAGTTGGTCCTGTTCATCTGGACGTCTGAAGAAGTCACTTGGATGAGTGACGAAATGTTTCTCCCACTGAAAACTCTACATCCACATGAACAGAATCAACTTTTGGGGATTTCCTTACCAGGATGACTGAGCATGGATGAAAACACTAATCAATGCAGCTTTTGTTTTTAGCCAATTGAACTTATTGGTTAAGAGAGACCAAATATTTATGCACCACAAAGAAGCAGATGAATTCTATTTCATGGATTTTTAGGTAAAATAGGTAGGACGTCATTACAATTTACACTTTGTCAAAAGGACCAACAGAAGAAGTTAGATGCAGTGTTTTCATACCAACACCTGTCCTTAGTAGGAATGAAAAGCTACTAAATTGTCCAAATAGCTGAAAGATGAATGCCTCAAAAGGAATGCTCACGGTGGCAAAAGAACATTTTTAATGATCAGTTATTTTATATATATGTGAACCACTTTATGATCAAGTGTTTTTTTTTTTAAATGTAATTGTTTTATTTTTATATTGAATATAATCTTACAAAATGTTTTTAAATAAATGTACAGCAGGCAGAAGCTACTAAATGAAGGCCGTTCATTAAAGTGCTAGAAACAGTATCTGACTTCATTTTTGAGGATTCATTCAATATTTCACATATATGTAAAAGTCTGTAAGTATGTTATGCACAGTATGCGATACATATATTAATATAGCTTGCATTTTCTTTAGAATATAGAAATGCTGAGCAACTTAAATGTTGCCGTCTTGAGTTTATTGATATTGTTTGCTTATCAGCTGCAGAGCGCGTGAGCTGAATAAAACCCAATCCAGCCTGCAGTGATTGAAAACAAAAGCCACAAGTCAGGAAACTATTCAGCTCAGCCCACCATTTGTCCCCATCAGCCTCATGATTTGAGTTTTTTATAGTTTTACTTAAGTTGATATATGATGTGTCAAAAGAACCGCTGAGCCAAAACAGAATAAAGACTAAGAGTTTAGATCAGCCAGCATGTGCTTTCAATCTGGACACTCCCAGCACCCCACAGGCTTTCTTTTCAGGTTCACTCGACTGCTCCCACGCCGCAAAATTGCTTTGTTTTGTTTTGGGTTTCTTTTTTTCCCCCCCATAAATTGCTATGGAAGTCCAAGTGCTTGTGGTCATTGTTATCGTCTATCGTCTTGTGTTTTTTATGGTCTATTTACTGACTGACAGGTTACTGGTGGTAATCTTATCAATTTGGAGCTAATGGTGCAACAATCCTGTAAGTGTAATTCATTTCTCATTACTCTAATGACCAAGAATCTTATATAATTATACGAATTTGCGTAAACACCATTGCTCAATAAAAGTGTGCTGTTTTCCAAACACACTGATATGAAAAGATAAAGGTTAGTGTGTTAAACCACAACCCAGTTCATAATTAGTAGATTAAATATTTCACCTATCTTTAAAAAAAAGTCCAGATTTTTCATTTATAATGTGATTATTATCTAAATAGCAGGACTAACTTTGTTAAACTAATAAGAAATATGTTAAACAAACCTTCAACAGCACATGTTCTACGTCACTCCCGATTTACCTTATTAAGATTCATGTAATGTAATAAGTATTTAGTTGTATTAAATAGACTTTAAGTGCTGTTAAATTAGTCCCGTGGCCCTGTGGGAAACTTGACACCTGTGCGGTGTCAGAGCCGCTCTCGCTAACCCATCAACGGAGCATAATTTGTGGGATCAAATATATATCAGGCAAAGCTGTGTTCCAACACCGTCATCACTGTGCAATTATATTTTTCAAAGAAGCTTTTTGTTTTTTTGTATTTAGACCAGATATATATTCAGGGTCGCATTTACTTGCCATTAGTGTGTTACTAAAATAACTGAAGTGTGTTTTACTAAGGTCCCCAAGACAATGTGAAATGACTTCATTTCTTTTGAGGCAGCTTCTGACACATGTTCTTCTATACATAAGATGTATTAGAGTATTACTCTGTATTTTCACTGATTGTAAACCAAGAGGCAGTATTTTAGCTTTTATATCAACCCTTTTTCAATAAACCTATATCAAATAAAGTGCAGTTATACGTGTATTTCTCATCAACAGTGATTCTTTGTGTTTATTGTTCATTTAAAGCTGCATTATGTGATTTCTGAACAATAGTGAGGTGGAGCTGGAGCCACGTCAGAGCTGAGATTGTGTCCCCACAGATAAAGCTTAGCATTCACTCGTCTTTTTGGCTGTTTCACCTCTTTTAAGCAGCCTGTTCAATGCGGGACTGATGCGCTGCTCTTCTGCCTCACCCAACAATCCACCTCTGTTAAAAGTACTGAGATGGATTGCGGGGCATTGTTGTTGCAGCTTTAAGCCTGCAGAGCTGAACTGATGTCTGTATGAAAGGGACAGCTGGTGTGACGGAGTCGCCACACTAGTCACCAGCAAGACCTCTGATGGATCTGAAAACAATTCAGCCAGAACCAGCACTGGGATGATTTTGTCTGGTGCAAAATGAACGAGCAGTGAAGTGAAATATGAAAGTTATTTCAACAAAAATAGTATTACATGGTTGTTTCAGGCTGGAGGTTTACAAAAGAACAAAGAGCTTGGAGTTGTAGAGTAAATAAGAAATGAATGTCACTTCAAGACAGTTAGGATTTAAAAATTGAATGATGATTAGAAACTCGAGTGTAAAATTGGAAAACACAATGATGTGAAAAAATGAAATTTTAACCAAAAAGATGAAATGTTTGCAATTACGTTATGCATGATGATTATCCATGAGTGCTACTGAAAAGTTAAAAAAAAAAAATGTTTGTTTGTTTATTTGAACACATGACTAATTTTGTAGATGTTGCCTATGAACTATGCAGCATTTCTGTTTGTCTGTTTTAAATAGACAATATAAGCAATCATAGCAACATAAAAATTATGAAAACTGTGCAAAACCCCAACAATAGTGTGACATTATTGCAGTGCAAACAAATACAGTCTGAGGTTAGTCCTGTAAAATCTCATTTAATCTAATGGTGTCAATTTCCAGCGGGCAGGAGATAAAGAAGTTGTTGGGTAAATTTTAATTTTGCTGACTGGTTGAATGTGTGCATTAGATACATTAACTTAATCGGTGAAGGTCAGAACCAATTATGCTCCACTTTTCTCTTATGCCTGATTTAGACTTCTGCAGGGAGCCTTTGAAGAGTCTGTGACATAACCCAGATAAGTAGCCAACGTCATTACCCACAGTTATACTTGCATGTGGTTGTTGTAGTGTGGTCATGTACTGAGGTTTCATATGCAGACAAACTAAAATGCCGGGACTTTCTCCCTCCTGACCCCTCATTCTTTGTTATGGTCAGTTTTGTTTTGGGTTTTTTTTTTTGTAGGCAAACATATTTGTCCCTCAGGTTTTCCACTTCTTCATACATTGCCTCACATCCATTTTGGTAGTTGCCACAATGTGCCTCCAGGAAGCTGCTGACATTTGTGAATTCTCACATTTACACAGTGATTATTAATCTTTATAATGGGGCGATGATCGTTATTCTTTCACTGATAAATTAAAAGCTTTGATGGAAAAAGTAGCTGCAAATGCACCGGAGTGATCGACAGCACTGAGCAGGCCAATCAAAACAGCTGGCTGCGTTAACCCAACGTAGTTACATTTCTTGGGAGGTGCATCTCAGGTTAAGTGGAAGGTTACAGCGTAAAGGTCAAAATGGATTTCCAGTTACGCTGTTAGTTATGAGGTAGATTTCCTGCAGAAGTCTAAATCAGGCATTAGCGTGACTGTCCGATGGCTGATGACGCCCATTTTCAGTTGCTTTAAATGTCTAAAGTATCTGAAGTATGTCACGAAAATAGGTTCTGAGATGTAATTGCAGGTGTTCAGATTTGCCCTTCTCCGTATGTCTAAACCAATTTGACTAACAAATTTACAATACATATTACTTGTTGTTCTTAGAGTATTTAAAAGTAGAAAGGGAGGCAGAGACTTCGGCTTTTAGGACCCCTCTTGTGTTGTGTGTATTAACTGTATTGTTAACAAGTAATTATGAGACGGTGCATTTCAAGTCATTTTATGGAGTAATGGAACGAGTAGTGTAACAAATTGCTTTCTCTGGCGAGTATTTAAGTAATGTACCTCATTATTTTTAAGATTTTAAGTCCTGTCTTCCCCTCTCCATCCCAACAGGTCGCGGCAGATGGCTGCCCCTCCCTGAGCCTGGTTCTGCCGGAGGTTTCTTCCTGTTAAACGGGAGTTTTTCCTTCCCACTGTCACCAAGTGCTTGCTCACAGGAGGTTGTCTGATTGTTGGGGTTTGCTCTGTGCTATTGTAGGATCTTTACCTTTTAACATAAAGCACCTTAAGGTGGCTGTTGCTGTTATTTGGTATTATATAAATCAAATAAAATTGAAATGAATAAAATTTACTGAGTCCTGCATCTGGCAACCTCTCCTGCCTCTTGCCCTATGGTACCCTAGGGAATAGGCTCCAGCCCGCCCACCCCCTGATAAAGATTAAAGAATGGATAGATGGATGAATGGGTGAATTTACTAATAAGTACAATTGCGATGGTCTCATTCATCTGAATACGTATCTCCAAAAGTTGATTCTGTTCATCTGGACGTAGCGTTTTCAGTGGGAGAAACGTTTCGTCACTCATCCAAGTAACTTCTTCGGTCTCAGCTGACTGCAGGTTTCCCCAACCTTATAAACATCTGAATACATACTTATTAGTATTTTTTAATTGCAAGATGAGTTCTCAGCATAAATACAAGATATAACTAGAATGTGTACAGAAATGTCCTTTCAAATTGAGAATTTTTTTCTCAACAACTGTCATAAGTAGTTACTCGCCGTTTGATGCTAATATTAAACGGCAGCACCACACCTGAGACAGGTGGAATAAGATGAACCACAGACCACATAAATCCTCTCTCAGTGGAAAAAAATAAACACTAGAGACCAGGCTTCCTGTTGCAGGTCCACAATTTAACCCGCTCAAATGGAAAAGCAAAACCAGAACCACACACAAACAGCCTTGCATTGCCTAAAACAACCACTTTTAGTCTCAATGAATAATGCAAAGGGACTATCATTTAACATTTTCCACCTTACAACTGAAAAATGCTCTGAAAATTTGGATAGCGATAAAGAGGAGCACGGCGCATGTAATGCCCATTAGCATCCCGGTCTGATATTTTAATACCTGAGGTTTCAGAAGTATTCTTTTGTGCTGGTTCATTACTCATTTGCAGCACCAGGGAGCCCGTGTAGCTTTAAAAAGCTGTCAGCTCTAATAAAGTGGAACCATGTAGAGCGGATTAATTTCATGGTGCAGCTCTCGCCTCTGACCTCTGTGTAGATACATATGAGGAACATGAGACATGGTTTGGACGTGAACCAAGCGGTTTAGAGGGTCATAGTTACATGTTTGGGCCTTTTGGGCACATTCAGAAATGATTATGGGATTTTTATACTGTGCTTACTCAGCTGAGACCCAGGCACAATGGAGGTGGTTGACATATGAACAGAGATTTTTATAAAGATGTATTGGTCTCATTCAACCCAGCTAAAGAATTTGACAGGGTTTTTACACCAAGAAAAAAAAAATCTAACCAAACATTAAGCGGCCTCAGGTCAGCGTGTGAGATATTTTTTAATAAAGTTAGATAAAACATTACTAGCCAGTTGTGACTCATAAAATGTGTCCAGCAGGCTAATTAAATTCTGAATCAGACATGCATTGTCCAACCAAGAACAATAAAAGCACAGATTGATGGAGAGACATAGCAATAGATGAAGCAGTAGAGTAAATGTTGACTCAAATGGTTCAGGGAAAAGTGGACCTCACATACAGTTCAAGGAGGCACTGAAGGATTTTTGACATAGTGAACAAGATACAACGAACCAATTAAACCAATTAAAACTGTATATAACATCTGTAAGTGACACAGGAACTGAACTGACTCGAGTTCATGAAAATTTTGAAAGTGAGGACAAAAGATTTTTGCACTTATTTGTACCTGCTTCTCTACCATTCTCTTGTTTCACTGCACCCTCCCTTCTGTCTTCAGTAGCATAAATAGCTGTGTGGAGGGATATTAATCAGACACCGCTGTTTGTTTTTGATAATGCTGACGTATGCTGCTATTCCTTTACTGCATTTGCGGTAAATATGATGTTCAGTGAAACAGCTAAAATGTAAATATCATGACCTTCACACAACAGCAACCACATCAAAAACAGCACTCAGCATACAACAGCCTTCAACTCCAATCACCTCAGACAGAGAACATAACCAGGCTGGACAACAAATTGCTCGGCTGATTTGGTTTCGGAGGTTGCAGGTAATCCAGCGTGGTTTGAGGTTCTCATCTATTCATCTTTGAACAACTTAATACCCAACCAGCCAAGCTGGAGTTAATAGGAAACACGTTGGCTATAAATCCACTAGTGTGTGTGTGTCTATGTGTGCACGTGCATGTCTGTGTGTGTCTATGTGTGCATGTGCTGCTGTATGAAAAGAAGGCCAGAGAAAATGAGACATCATGGACGTCGTGCTGAAAGATCCAGTAAACATGCAGCACTGACTAATTAGCACATTTAGAGGCTAAATGCAATATACATCCAAATAAACACACACATGAATGTGTGCACTTTGATGTGCAAATGTAACTAAATACAGTGACCATAAAAATATATAAATGTGCTTTTCACTTTCTTCTCAGTAGTTAAACTTAAAGCATATAAAAAATGCTTCTCTTGTATCTGTGTGATAAATAGAAAACTGAAGGAGGCAGTTAGCTTAATTGGGCTTAGTGTGAAGTTAGCAATCGGAGGAAACTTGGCTCCATTCAGATTCAAAAGTTTATTTTATTTTATTGGAAGCTATGTGTTGGACAGGTGCAGTGACTAATAGGAGTCTTGTTATCATCTTCAACTTGAAAGGACACCGGTGGAGCCGTTAGCTTTATAGATGTTTTTTATAGATGTTTTATAGATGGTTCTTTCCTCTTTTCCCCCCTGTTACTATGCATCCCTACTGTCGTCTCGGAAAATCACACTAGCTGTAGCATTTTGCAAAACATCAACAGCTTTCAACCACAACTAATCAACATCAAAACCTGATGTTAAAGTACTGAATGATGTGATTTGTAGATGCAACGGTTTCTTAGAGTGATGAGGAAGGCTTACAGTTAAGTAGTCAGGTTTTCTCATAACTGTATCTAAATCAGTCTTCATCAGAAAATCTTTTTATTAAAAAAAAAAGTTTAACATTAGATATACAACATTCCATGCAAAGCAACAGTACACTGCACACTCCTGTGATTCCTTAGTAACCTGTGCTTGACTGCCTCGAGTAACTGATTGTGTCGCGACCCCCCCCTCGATGTCGCGCAAGCCTTAGTTACCCCTACAGACAATCGGCTCCAGGCCTAAATGCACAAAACCAACAAGCACTGCCTCCAAAAGACTGACGATGTTTGAACAACCGACAGTGCCACTGTGTAGGGAGAGCAATAAGGATGAAAGAGTCCACCATTCCTCCTGCCACAGAAACCACATATCCCACAAGACATTTCTTCACTATCAAATCGAAAGGCATTAGCGTAAACAGCTCGAGGGGATTCTGGAATGTCCTCAAATCCATCATGGCTGAGTTCTCAGTGTTTCTTTAACCTTACAGGGAAGAAAAAGGTCACCGGCATCACTTGCAGAAACAGGTTGATCACTCTTTCTATACAGGGACATCCCTTATGAGAGACAAAGGAAAGCAGAGGAAGAAGAGGAGAAACGAGAAGAATATAATCATTACTTGTCAGCAATGACTTCCAATTGTTCCACAGCAAAGAAAGGGATGTGATACATCTTTGTTTATTAGCATATTCTGGAAAAAAACAGCCCCAAAAGAGAAAAAAGGATGTCATCATTCATGGCTCATTTTAGAAGACATCACGTACAAAAGGCTCACAATGACCCCCGTTAAATGAGTCGTTTCACTGTGATGCAGGACTATGCAGACTGTGTCTTTGTTGCCTGGTTATCAGACTCCTCCTCTGGCATTCAGCAGACAAGCATCATTAACGGAGTGAAGAGCTGACTTCTCAGCTATTTCCTTTTGAAGGCAGAAATGCCCTGCAGGCAATTACTACTGAACCACCACTGATTTCACTGCAAAAGGATGCAAACAGTTCCACGATTTAGTCGACATCTGAGACATAAACTTGCTTAGCGTTTACATGCATTTGAAAGTGCCATTCATAGTTTAAGAATGTAAAGCGTTCTTTTTGGCCCATATTAGAGCTCATTGTTTGCTTTAACCCTGCAAATAATGAGCAAACACATTCACATTTTCATCAGATGGCAACAGTAACAAATGTTATTTTTAGTGTGTGTTATAATAACAAGATGACATTTCAATACTTTACATTCCAATATGATTTCAGTGGAAGTACTACGCTGTTCATTTTATGTTACAGATCACCAAAATTGGACAATAGAAAATTGGAAAAACATTGCCTGGTCTGGTAAGTCTTGATTTCTGCTGTGAGATTCAGATTCAGATGTTAGAGAGCTGAATTTGGCATTAACAGCTGGAAACCTTGGCTCCGTCCTGCCTAGTATCAATGGATCAGATACAAAAGCACAGATGTGTGTAATGGTTTGTGGGGTATTTTTTCACACGCTTTAGACTCCTTAGCACTAGTTGAGCATCATTTAAACACCACAGCTGACCTGAATTGTGTTGCTGGCCATAACCATCCTTTATGACCTTGTTCTGATGGCTACTTCCAGCAGAAATATGCACAAAGCTTAGATTATCGCAATCTGGTTTCTTGATCATGACAGTGAGTCGTGTAATTCTCAGTGTAAAACTCAGTGTAATTAATTGGCCTCCACAGTCATCAGATCCCAGTCCAGTGGAGTACCTTTGGGATGTGGTAGAACGGGAGATTCTCATCTGACAAATCTGGTTTTAAATTCCTGTTATTATTTTAAGTGAAAACTCACCCGTGTGAATAAAATATGATGTCTTTGCTCATTATTTGTGTTTGTAAAAAAAAGAAAAGAAAAGAAAAATGATCACCTTATTTTCACTTTATTTATAGTTGAAACTCTTTTAATCTTTTCCAATTCTAAATCTCAAGAATGTGATAAAAGATGAACTTCACATTTTTTCTTCTACTAAAAAAGCAATTTCTTACAGTGTGAATGCGCAAGAACATTTCAGATCCAACCTTTTGAGAGCAAATTTTCTCTGAAGTCTGATGAACCACTGAGAACAGAGTTCAAGCAAGACTGCCAACATTTCTCAGAAGCACATCATAATTTGCTCCAGGTCTTAAACAACACGGGCTCTGCTTTTTCTGAGATTCCTTCTTGTTTATCATCACTCTTTTTGTATTATTTAACTCACAATCTGTTGTGCTATTGAGTTTCTAACAGGATTGCAACTTTCTGACAGGGTCAGATATGATGTCAATTTTGTCTGTGGTGCTTTAAGAAGCTCTCCAGCTCCTCATCAGATGCCGTGGACGCTGCAGTCTTTCTGCTGAAAGACAGATTTTCTTTATTCTTCTTCCTTTTCTTGAGGCTGAAATGTTTTAAATGCATGGAAAGAAATGTTGTACAAGACTTAATGTAATTCCCCTTCTTAAGTAATCGGTAACTGCTATTTTGAAATGTGTTGCAAAGGTAAACCTTTAAGTGGCTTGGACTTGAGTTAGATCTGGTTTAAAGCCAAGTTAAATGAATGTTAATGTTACTGAATGTGCCAATTCCTGTAAAACCAGAAATCGGAGCAGTGTAACGACAAGCTTGATTTTTCCTGCACAGTTTTCTAAGGCTTTGGAACATAAACAGGCACCCAGCATCTTATTCTCAGTGTGGTTGTTGGAGTGCGACATCAGATTATATTGGACTGGACTTCTTTGGCTGACCCTTGAGAGGTTAGGCTTTTCTCATACCCAGTATGGAGCTCTGACTGTGAACTTGCTATACTTGGGAAAAGGGCAAAGTGAAATCCTGACATGTGTTCCATAAGTTTAGGTCTCACATGGCCTCATTTTGTAGGTGTGATGTTAAATACAGTGTATGGACTCCTAGGCAGGACGCAGATACCAAAGGAAGTGACCAGATGTAAACACATATAACAAAGCTGCCACTGGAGACCTACCAGTTATTTAATCAACTCAAATCAGAGTTCAACACATGTTGTTTTTTCATCTGGTATTACTGCTGTGGTTTGAGCTGATCTAATCAGAGCTGTAGCAGGAGCATCAAATTTAGAGATGCAGGTTTGTTAACTGGAAGGTCACCAGTTCAAATTCCCCGGAGAAATGTGGGTGGAAAACACACAGACACTTCTCCATTACCTCATCAACAATACTTTAACCCCATCTACAGCACAGCTGGTCGGGAGCCAGTGTGTGTGTCATAAAGGACGGCAGCCAGGTGTGCATGTGCTGAAAAATAATGATGAAGGCATCAAAACAATTTCCTAAAATGTAAGAAACCTTTACATTGTTGACTATTCATGATGGTGGGGTTGTGTTGCACTGAATAAAATATTTCCAAACTCAGAGAAACAGACCACAGATAACCAGGCAACGTATGCAAATCGCAAGGGTGGGTCTTCCTGTACTGTCCAGGCTTGTGATGTGCAAATGTCTTGAATGTACTGTTGGTCTTTCCCAAAGAGACTGACTGAAGCTGTAGGGATCACACTGTAAAAAACACCCACGTCTGAGGCAAAAATCCAGCATGACAAAGACACCATTATAACATATCTCATATGAAAGCGCTATTGGTATGTACACACAGGCACAGCTGTAGTGTGTTTTATATTACACCCAAAATATCACAAAAATTAGAAACCTAATTTTCAAAAAGTTGGGACACTTTCTAAAAATACGATAAAAACTCAAAACTGTCATTTTCAATTTGATTTTCAATTCAGTTTTATTTATATAGTGCCAAGTCACAGCAACAGTTGCCTGAAAATGTTTTTATTAAATACCCCGATTTGGTAAATAACTTTGACTTTCATTTAACAGGCAAATGAACAAAGAGTGTTTTCAATAAACTCAGTTCTATTTGATAAACATAAACACATTTAGAAATTGATACTATGTTCATTTTGTCACTCGTTCCATCTCAGACAAGCTTGGAACAAAACAAAAAAAATTCGCTGACGCTAACATTTCTGCGTGTGTTTCAGCTGGGTGGCTGTGCTGCCCTTCCATCGGAGCACTTGTTTGTTGTTTTGCTTTGTTGTTTTAATTTGTTGTGTTTGGTGGTTATCCTGGGTGGGGGTACGCTTCAGGGTTTGGTGGGAGACTGTACCCCTGGTCTGCTGCCTACCCTTGAGTTTGCGTTTAAAGTTGCCTCGAGCCCGGTACACCACTGAAGACTAGACAGGTAAAGTTTTGTTTGTTTTAGCATTTTAGGATGGGAGTTGCTCACAGTTAATTAGTGGCACCAAACTTGGCAGGAGGTTAAGACATTCGTTAATTATGGTCTTGTAGCTGAGGCAGGTAGGCTGTTTTTAAGTTGGCATAATGTGTACTGTGTGTGCATATGTCAGTGTTGATGGATGCTAATAAGATCCTTGTGAGGGGAGTGTTTTGTGCTGTGACCTTTAGTGTTGTGGGGAATATGGCTAGTTTGTTGGATCACTTGTGAGTGTTGTTGGCCAGGTGATGGCAATAACACTGAGGGGTGCTGAGCCGCCCTTGACGTGATCATTGTGTGGCCATAGGTCTCCATTTGTGGTTGGCCACTAGTGTGCTTGCTTTACTGAACTTTTTGGATTAAAGTAACTTGTTGTGGTATAGGGCCACTTGTATGTGACTGTTTGTGTGGTGGAGACAACAGATCACTTAGTTGGGATTATTTGCTGCTACTTTTGGTTTTGTGTTGTAGCAGGTCAGGTAATCATTTTGGGTGTGACTGTTGTACTCATTTGTGTTGGTCACATGTTACTTTGTGTGTGTTCAGTGTGCCAACTTCAGATCCTCATGCAGGGGCATCCATGCTTAAAGATGCTAACTAACGAAATGTGAGTATTTAGTTGTGTTAGGAGAACTGGTATTAAAGTACTCAAGTGTATGCTTTTTGAGGGATCAAGGCTTCAGAGGGGCTTTTAATTTGTTTAGGGGTCCTAGAGGAACCCTTTTAAGGGAGGAGGTGTTACGTCCCTCTGCAGCCTCTAATCTGCTCAGAGTGTTCAGCTGGTGCTAATTGGCCACACCTAGTCAGGTAAGCTTTTATGCACACCTGAGGCAAGCTTCCCAGGAGCTCACTTGCTTTTACCTTGGTGTCACCAGCCATTTTAGCCAACCTCCTATGCCATTTTAAGATAAGACCTCTTCCTACCTACACTCTGCTATTCGTCTCCTTTTTTTATGTTGCGGCCTCGAGCCGGGTCGTAACAACAAAATTGATATAGTTTCCTGTTTGCATGATACAGCTTTAGGATGCATTTCTTGATATTTAGGCACATTCAGCAGTGGTTTCCTTTATGCACAGTGATTTCTTCTGTCTGTCTTCCCGAATCTCTTCACAGTTTGATATATCGTAGATGATGACGGGCCTAAACTCTTTGGTGTCTCATGTTGAGAAAAACTGCTTTTTATATTGATTGTCGATTTTGTCACATAGTTCAGCACACAGTGGTGAGCTATGAACCATCTTTGCTTCCAAAGACCGATCCCTTGGTGGAAGCTCCAACTTTTTTGGAGTGCGTTGCAGGAATCAATTTCTAACTGTGTTTATGTTTAACAAATAAAACAAACACTTAAAATCTTTTCTTTGTACTTTTGTCGGTTAAATAATTATTCAAGTGCATTATTAAATTGCAGATTTTTGTTTTTATTGCAGTTTTGAACTTTTCTGGAAAGAAAGTTTCAAAGATACATAGGAATGATAAATAAACTGTTGAAGAAATAAAAGAGATAAAAAGGGGCAAACTGAACTGAAAAGCACTCAAAACACAGCTTATCAATACAAGAAGTTAGCTCAACAGTGTAATGTAAACATCCGTTTTCTTCCACTTATCCAATTCCAGGTCACGGGAGGGCCGGAGACTATCCCAGCTGCCATAGGGTGAGAGGCGGCTTACACCCTGGACAGGTCATTAGTGTGTCATGGGGAAACATAGAGAGACAGACAGTCATTCACACTCATATCCACACCTGTGGGAAATTCTAGAATCATCATTAACCTAACCCCACTAACAGCATGTCCTTGGACCTTGGGAGGAAGCTGGAGCACTCTGAGAGAATATCCAACATGCACATTCGAACCCTGGACCTTGCAGTGAGGAAACAGTATTAGACACCATGTCACCCGCTGTGCCACCATGCTGACCTAACCAAAAAGGAGAGAATGCAGCCTATATACCAGTAAAGCAAACCATTATAAATGCAAGACAACAGGACAATTACTAAATGTATTACAAATAAACTTCTTCCCACCCTTCCTTCCCCTTCTCCCATCACTTGTTTTTTTTTAGCTAGCTCCATCCTCAGCCTGCCCATTTGATAAACCAAGGAGTGGAGCAGCAGGCAGGTAACTCAAAAGACATAGAAACAGTCATATGTGCAGCTCTTGTTTCACATGATATTCTTTGAAATGCTATATTTGGGATTACCACCCAGAGACGTCTTTTTCAGTTACTGAAGTCATCAAATCTAATCTTGGGAACTTGGATACTTCTACTTAACACCTGGAAACTGTCAGTACAGTAACTTTTCAAACACAGGTTTGTAAAGCCAATGCATTTCTAATTTCTCCTGGCTATTTGGAACTAGTTGGATCTGATAATTAGAGAAACGAAGCATCATCTTTGAACAGAAAGTAGTTTCCCTATGAGCAGGTTCTCCGGAGGTTATCAGACCATTTATTTTAACCTGAACATAAACTAAACCCTCAAACTTAACCTTACCAGATGATTAATCTTACCATGAACCTTTCTTATTTTAAACCTTCTTAATTGTTTTCACCCTGTGAAATAAATAATATGAACAACTGAAGGAAACCCATAAATCAGTATTTAAAGTCAAACATCTCAACTTCAGTTCAGTATACATAAAAGATGATGATTCCCAATGTGTAGGGTCTATTTACAACCTACAGCTTCAGAGGGTTAAAACGTTTTCTAAATAATCTCAGGCAAAGATGTTGACTTTGGGCTTTGCAGCAACAATGGTGGGGCACCTCCTTACAAGGCATCCATGAAATGTTGACTATAAATAAGAATGGAGCTTTTCCCCCCCTTCAGCCATCATTCATGAGAAATTTTCTCATGACTGATGGCTTGACAGTTTTACATTAGCGACATTAAGCTGACATGAAGTGAAATACAGACCTCTGGGTCTGATGGTCAAACTTGATTCATCACATATAAATCCCTCTTCTCATGAGAAACACTGATTATAACACAGAGATGACCACACACTGTATATGCACATGAAATGTACCAACATAAATACTGTGTTCGTACTATTTTATGGTGCAGAGTTTAGCAACCTGCAGCCAGTAGGTAAATAACTTGCTCTATGAAAACAGGCTTAGATGTGTCTACCTACTCTGGTTAGATTAGACACAGAATTTGACAAAAAGAGAGGGATGTCATATAGGTCAGGGGTTGTGGAACAGCCCTGGGTGGCATATTTTTTTTGCTTTTCTCTGCAAAATCATCCCGCGGGAAGCCATAAGGAGACCTAGAATAGATAGATAAACGCACACTGACCTCTCAGTACACCACTGCGACCTCAAATCTACACACTATTCCCCTGCTGAACATCAGTGTGCACTGGGAAAAAGCTGGTGAGAGGTTTTATGATGAATTTGTAGTTGCAGAGATAGGGGCAGATGGTGGTTTAGGGGTTGTAGGCAACCATAGCCATGGGAGAAATTCAAGGAATGTTCTTGCCGGTGTGAATCTAGTTAAAAACTCATTTTAAATGTCTGACATTTTTATTACTCATTTTCCACTTATTTTACTCACTATCCATTCTTACATCCCTACATCCATCCGTCCATCCATTTTCTTGACCAAATATCCAAATTAGGGTTGTTGGGGAGCTGGAGGACGTGCCAGATGCTACAGGGTGACGGGTGGAGTACAGTCTGGACATTCAGGAAGTAATAAGTATGTTTTTGGACTGTTGGAAGGAGCCCACACTGGCACATGGAAAACATAGAAACTTCAGTCCTGACCACTGTTCATTTTACTCTGCTTTTGATTTGATGGATGTCTCCTGGTGAAGAACAAAATAGTTCATTAGGAGTACTGAACAGTGTTGGTCAAGTTACTTGAAAAAAGTAATCAGTTACTAATTACTGATTACTTCCCCCAAAAAGTAATCCCGTTACTTTACTGATTACTTATTTTCAAAAGTAATCAATTACTTAGTTACTTAGTTACTTAGTTACTTTTTAAAAACACGATTTACAACCTGAATAGGTGATAAAGTGATAGATCTTTCAGCCCAATTCTACTTTTTCTGCATAATTCATCATACAAAATGTAATCAAATGGAAAAGTCTCTTTTTAAAACTTGTTTTATTAGTTTTAATCTTTTAACTTTATGCATCAAGCAAAATTAAATTATATGCAACATTCTCTGACTGGAAGAAATTTGTTTAACATTTAAACCTATTTTCTGCACATTCCAGCACATAAAATAAAATATTTTTTATGTTTACACTCACTCTTTCAAATAGATGAAAGTAAAACACAGCAGAAAATAAATAAAATCAAAGACTCAGCGGTCCTGTTGCTCTATTTTCACCTGTAAAGCAGGACTGGGGTAGGCGGAGGAGGTTTACCCTGGTGCAGGTGTGCCACGGCGGTCAGTGGAAGAATCCGCGAGTTTCTCTGTGAATTTCACATTACGTCGTAGTACACTCGGTGCTTGCTTGGAAGTTTAGGGGTTTTTCGCTGTAAAAGAAGTTTTCTTCCACGCACAAACGGACACTAATGTTTTTGTCACTTTTTATGGAATCAAACTCAAAATAAGGTCAGTACTTCCACGCTTTAAACGCTGCATGCTACACTCTGTCCCGCACTCCATATATTATGATCTGCAGACAGCTGTTGTCACGAACGTCGCACTCGCTTACGTCACTGTCATGAGACGTTCTCAAAAAAAAATCACGGTTTTAGTAACGCAGTAACGCAGCGTTCCTACGTGAAAGTAACGGTAATCTAATTACCGTTTTGCAATAGTAATCCCTTACATTACTCGTTACTTGAAAAAGTAATCAGATTACAGTAACGCGTTACAAGTAACGCGTTACTGCCCATCTCTGGTACTGAAGGTAGGCTAGATGGATGTTCGGCATTCATCTTCCTTTTTTCCAATTCAGTAGCATTTTATTTTATTCATATAGCTTCAAATCACAACAACAGGCACTTTATAAGGGAAGGACCCTACAATAATATATACATCTCATCCAAGGAAATGCACAGAATTCCTTAGCGTGGATTCTCTCATCTCTCTCATCTCTCATTCACTTTGAATTGGATGGTTTGGAATGTGGATTTAACATAAGTTCAACTTTTCAAATGCCAGTGCAGGTGACACCCAATCAAGTCACACTGAAAATAGTCCAAAAGACTAAAATTATTTATTTATTTATTTATTTTTTTGTGCAGCCTCATCAACGCTCATCAATAGACATCCAAATAAAGCCAAAGTTGATCTGTGGCAATGAGGAAGCCGATGAACATTCCTGATTATTGAAGCTTTGTGTGTATTACTCAAAAATCCTCCATTATATAAAAATCACATCTGTGGAAAAGGGTGTTTGTGGAAATTTCTCCCAGAGGGCAGGGATAGCTCAGTATTTGGAGCGGGCACCCCATGATCAGAAGGTCGGGGGTTTAATTCCACCGCACGGCTACCCTGAGGTACCCCTACGTGTGGCACTATATCTTTAAAAAAGACAAAGCTCATAATGACTATACACTGGCTTTGTAATGTGTCTGCAATGCAGTATTATTTTTGCAGTTTTTGATTCCTTTTAGTTCTCTCTTGTGTTTTTAAAGTTGGAATCAGAATGAATGAAGTTTAAAAAAAAAGCTTCACAAATGCCTAATAATAAGGCCAATAGTAACTCTGGGCCCTCTGCATTTTATAAGTAAAATACCACTGCAGTGTGCAATGATAACAACACCACTATCAATGCTTGACCTAGTTTGTTCTAACGTGGATTATCTGAAACTTTTCTGGGTACTTCAAGTTCCCAGTTAATGTACACATGAATGCATGCAATTAATTTGTAGTGTGTGTGTTGTGTATGGTTTGTATTTACTGCATGACTGTGTACGTGAGTAAACTGAGCAGTTGGATGTATTTATAAAGCACTTTTAACAATACAGCACAAAACAAAGTACTTTTTAGAGAACACGGGACATAAACAGAACAATTATCAGACCATCTCTCAGATATTGAATAGACATGAAGGGGGGGGGGACTCTGCAAGCAGGGTAAGGTTGGCCTAAAGGGGATGTCAGAAGGCCACAGGAGGCCACTAAACCAAAATAAAGACTGCTGGTGTTTTCCCCAAGCCTTCAGCCCTTGTGCAGTCCTCAATAGATGGTCACTTGTAAACAGCTGGTAGATCCATAACTTTAATCACAAGCCGTCGCTGGGGCTAGACAGAGACGGCATTTCAGATGTTGCCTGCCGCTACCACAGGAAAAGCACTTCAATAAATTCAAGGGAGGACCAGATCAGGTTGCGACCAGCAAATAGAGATGGAAATCTGAATGAGAAATGTGAAAGGTCACAGCTGTGACAGTCATGAAAACAACGCATTCGTTGTTTTGAGAAAAAGTGTTTTGACATGTACAAGTTGCATCAGAGTCAAAAGTGATTGTGTATGGTGAGCAAAGACAGGTCTGGGAGTCTTGCGGGGCAGTATGGTACTCATCTGATTGTAATCATAAATCCTTCACTTCCATGAGAATATTGAGATTATATTGCAAATATTTTTCTGATGATTCTATCAGCTTGTGTTGCCAGGCTACAGTCACAACCTGAATTATGGTATCTGGGAAACATCAAATTGTAAATCCAGTGCTGGATGGAACGGGTCAAATATAAAGCTGAAGCACTGGGAATCTATACACAGGACATCCAAGTTTTGGATGTTGTTAAAAACTTTTATTAGTATAATTAATTGTTACTAAACATAGCTAAAACAGCTCAACCGAGCTGTTTTAGCTCAACCGAGAAAAAGGGCAACAGTTGAGATGATCGCTGTGCCAAAATCTTAAATAAATAGCATTATTGATAGCACTGCTGTGGAAAACTTTGGGATGACTTACTTCCCTTTTTATTTTTTGCATTTAAGTGATCTACGCAAAGGCAATGTCTTTATTTTCCCTTAAAATCTTGTAGCTTTACTTGAAGAAGGAATTTGTACTTTTATAAAAAAAATTCCTTTTGGTCTGTTTTTGGATTTGTGTTAAATGGTAATATGTCCACAGTCTGAAAGCTAGTACACTGACTATAATATGTGCCATGTGCTGCACGCAACCAACCAGCAACTGGCATTTGCAGCACCTGGTAAAGGTTACAAAACGATTCTGATCAAGTCAACAGTGTATCATGCTACATCTGTTGTTAACATTCGACCAAACCACAATCTGTCTCTCTCTATAAGCAAAGTTCTTTTGTTGTGCTAGCCTAACCTCAGACAGGTGTAAGAATGCAAATCTTATCTCAGTCCTTTCAAGCTGCAGATCGCTGAGCTGTCATACTTGTTTTGTCCATTGCTGCTTCCCAGGCCAATTACACAGTTATGTCTTCATGTTGTGTCTGGTATAGTACATGTGTTAAGCATGTCACTGCTAGTTTGACAGGAAATTTAGCTAAACATTGGGTGTCTGCCCAGGCTTCGGTCTGTCTGTCGACCCTTCTGTCAACAGAACATTGCCACTGATGCCGCATTTTATCTGTTGACTGAGAAGGGGGCGGTCACCTCTAAAGAGAAGCCCCTGTGTTTAAAAAGTCATTAGTCTTGATTTGATATCTTTGTAATTTGCAGGTGTTGACCTCATAAATCAACAACGCTATAAAGCTCAGCAAACTACACACAGGCTGGCTATCTAAAACCAGGCAAAATGAGAAGATGAGCAAGACTTTGAGGTATCTGTTTTGTTAAATCTAACTGGCTCTAAATATTAAAGTAAGGAATGAAAATAACTAAAAAGTGGATGAAGAGGAAAAACAGAGAGAAAACACAGAGTAAGGTTGGTGGTGACCATAATGGGTATTATTAAGAAAGAAAAACAGCTGTGTGACTTAATTTTATGCAAAAAAAAAAAAAAAAGCAATCAGATAGAGATAATAACTGTAGTTTTCTCATGCAAGCCTTTTTCTCAGCACAATAATGTTTCCATGTGTGGGAGTGTTTGGCTGACAAATTAAAGGAACACTTTAGACGAAAAGGCAAATCAAAGACCAACAATGTAAGCAAAGATTCAAATGAAATTGGACAATGAGGCCCCCAAAGTCCACAAAAAGACACAAGACAAGTTAATTGGCTATTTTTTCAATTTTGTACCCACAGAGGTCATGCCATAGTGCCGTGCCAAAGTAAATGTGCGCTCTTGACACAAGCATTACAAAGAAATAGTCCAGGAAGCCAATTCAAGCCAATTACAATGTTGACAAGGAAAGATAAATTATTTTTCTATTACTAAATACAGCAGTATGGATGTTTTAATATATTCCTTTGCTTTACATAGTATCAAATAGAAGTACAAATAGCGTAAGAGCTATGAGATAATTGCTGAATACATTCTGACATAACCTGAAGAGTTTTCTCAGACAGAATTTAGGTGCTTATAGCCCAAATATTCCCCGGCAACTATTTTGAAATTTCTCCCTTAATAGTAAACAACAGCTATAATAAACAGTTACAGGTATTCCCTTTAAGCCCTTGTGACTTAAAAGTCATTTTTAGTCACTTTTGTCGTGGTATTCTGACCTTCTCGTAGGAATTTGTTTAGACAGCACATCTTTGCATCTGACACATTTCTGTCCTTTGCACAGCTTCAAATCACACCGGGAGCATTTCAGAAACAGATCATTAATCTGCACAGGATCTTTTATTTTGAAATTTGAAGTTGCTGTGTCTGAATTCCTGCCGTCCTCACCTGTTGTGTACAGCCTGTAATAAACAGTCATGGCAGTATTTTAAACATGGCTAAGCAGAGAGTTGATTCTGGGATGCTTCTGTGATGCATCTAAAGCATTGTTTTGAACAGACACACTGTGATTTTGTCAGACATAGAAACCGACACAGACATGCCTGTATGTGTATTTTTGATGGCAATACGTTACTTAAAAGGGGATTTTTAATGTCTGTATTAAATCTAAGCCATAGTTATTTCATACCAGCAAACCCTTCTGAGCTGTATGGCTTAACCACCTAGTGGAACTTCTTCAACACAACCCTGAGCCCCTGTGATTGGCCCATTCAGTCTTCCTAAGCATTTTCCACTTTTCCACCATTTTCTTTTATATTCTGGTAGAGAGTCTGTCAACAGATTGCAATTTCCAGATTCTTCATAGATTCCATACAGGAGTATAAATTAAGCTTAACTGTATAATACTATCATGGAGAGCCTGTTGCCTCACAGCAGGAAGGTCCTGGGTTCAAATCAAGGGTGTGGTCTTTCTATGTGGAGTTTGCATGTCCTTCTCATACTTGTGTGAGTCCTCCAGTATCCACTCACAGTCCAAAGAATGCATTGGTTAGGTTAATTAGTGAGTCTAAACTTGCAGTGGGTGTGAATATAATGGTAAATGGTTGTGTGATGCTGCAGCAGACTGGTAAAAGCCCAGAATCTACCCCAGTTCTCCCCTATGACAGCTGGGATAGGCTTCAACAAAAGACAAAACATGGACTGCAGTCAAATCTCTCTCAAAGCAACACAGCTGTATTCACAGTTTCTGGGTGAGTAATAGCTTTATACTACATGGTTATTAAATTTCAAAATTGATCCAAAATGATGGCAGAGCAATGTGATATCATGGGATTATGTATAAATTTCACACCACATTTCACGTGTCGTAAGTTTGCATTTCAAGCTTTTCACTTGTCCTTTTAAGCATTAAGTGAGACACTAAATGGGTTAGAATCAGTTTGAGGGTTAGGGTGTTGTTCGTTTAGATTACATGATGTGATATGACCCTGACAAAAGCAAACATTGCATAGTGACAACATACAAAATTACTTGAAGTATTACTCAAATGCCTTGGAACAATGGTAAATGAGAAAATGCCCATTCACTTAGTGTCATGTTATTCAAAGCCTATAGAGTTACATTTACTGTACCAACACGCAAGGATGACAAGTACAGTCTATTACAGTTAAATGATCCACTTCAAATATGGTAAAATATCACAAGCACAACCTTGACTTTTCTTTCCACCATCCCAAAACAGTCAGGTTTACAAAAACAGCCTCCCTACACAGCAGCCTTTGTTCCTATATCCCATGGGAGTGCTGCACCCTGCTGATAATTCAAAACCTCTTTATTCAAACAAAGACTAAAATCTGCCAAAAGCAAAGAGTTCAGGTCCCTGTTAGGCCATTCTGCACCTCGAAGAAGCGATTTCAAGCTGTTAGAAATTAAATTCATAGGAGTTTTATGGGAATTATTCTCCTGAAAGGCTACAACACATGCACTACGGAAATGTGTATTTGTCTTCATTTATTATGAGAGCCTTTGTAAGTAATCCATCATTTGTTTGACATGCATTCATCTGAGCTGTATTTGTGATTTTTCTTGATTAAGGTGACTGATCCGAGGTCACTCGAGCCTCACTGCTGGAGGGTGTGAGACCTCAGGAAATAGTCCTGTTCACTGTCAGCCTCAAGACAGACAGCAGAGTGTTAACTAAGCTGAAGTCGTTGTTAATGAAGTTCAGGTCTGATGTCAGATATAGTGTTGGTCTGTGTTTTTTTTACAGAAAAGTATAACAGGTTTCAATAGATGTCCTTATAATCATATGATCATAAGTTTCAAAGATGTCAAAAAAGGTAACTGGTGTAACCGGTCACTTATTCAGTCTAATTTTCACTGGCACTTTGCATCTGGCACATTTTTGCACAGTCGAAAGCTGTTAAAAAAAAAGTCTTTGTATATTTTAAGAGGAATAATACTCACAGCAGTGTTTTCTGAAGAGCAAAACCCTCTCCCTAAAACTGAGATGAGTTGCTCATGTCTGCTTTGAGATCATGAGGAGATTTCTAATGTCTTAGTAAAAACAAGCCACCTTATCATGACTGGAATCTATCACTAACACTTTGCCTCTGTTTGGAGAAACTCATAACCTGAGAATAGTGAAATAACCGGCTTTACGTAAGGCTTACGGTGTGTTTCTTTTCGTCATCAGGACCAGATGGCACCAGCCATTAGTTAAGAATTTGATCTCAGCTGGAAAATGTTGGATTTCGCGGTCAAAGCCAATGCTCTGTGTGACTCAGCTACCTGCAGTCGATGCCAATGTGACACAGATGCTTTTTACACCTTGTAGTGAAAATAGAAAATAGCTAAATGCCCTAAAGTGTTTATAGTAGTGCTATTAATTATCTTTGTGACCATTTTCCCTGAAGCTTAAGCTGTTTATTTAGACACATTATATATATACATTAAAAACATGGCACTGTGGAAGTAAACCTTTTGCATTATGTGATTTAAACTTAGTTTAGATGTGTTGAGGGACAGGTTAAATATATAAGGAAAAACATGAACTCCTGACCCACCACAGTGGTGGATGTGGTGCTGTGTGGTGCATTTTTTCTTAGTTAGTTAGTGCAAATTAATAAAAAGTGATAGAAACCTTTCTCTTCCAATAGAATTGCTCTCTTCCCCATTCACAGGACACAGCGGGGGTCGCTGAAGGATTTTAAACATATGAAAATTTTAGTAATTTCATAATCCAGCTGAACACCTATGGAAGATTTTGGAGCAGCATGTTTGACAGCACTCACCAGTCATCCAACACAGAATATGAGAGAAATATCTTTCTAATAATGTTTAGACTGAGAACAAGAGCTCCAGACACTAGAAGCAATGCCAATGTGCTCTGAAGCTGTTTTGTGGTGCTCCAACACCTTACTCAGAGACTTTATGGAGGATTTGCTTTCATTTGTCACTCTTCTGTATTTATTTGGCAACTTAAAATGAATCTATGCGTGTTAAGGGCTGAAAGAAAATATAAAATTTGAAAAGTAGCAACAACAAAGCCGTTAACATGTCAATCAGGATAACTTATAAAGCCACCAGGGACTTGGAAGTCAAGGCGTCGGCTACCAGCTGAGCAAATAACTCTGCAGGAGAAAAGCAGGGTCGCAGGACAGAAAACACAGAGGATGTGGAGGGAGATAAAGGACATTTATATTCATTGTTTGCTTTGGGAAAAACACATGGATGAAGGAGTGAGTAGTACACAATATAATTTGTGTACATTACACAGATGCAGGTCTGTGGACACCTGAACATCACGCCAGCTTAAAAGCATTGAACATTTCAGAGTCATGGCCATTCATCATCGACTACAACGCCCCAAAGTCCTCTGGGATGGCTTTCCACGAGATTTTGTAACCTGGCTGAACTTCAACCCCAGCTGCAACACCATTAGTGAGATTAGCAAGGCGCTGATTTCGGGTGATAAGACCAAGCTGGCAGTCATTGTTCCAGTTCACCCCAGAGGTGTTTAATGGTTTAAAATCATAGCTTTTTACTGTTCAGTTAAGGTTTTCACACATAACTGCGAGTGTATTTCTTTACTGGCCTGACTTTGTGAACACTCTTGTGTTCAAAGAGGCGAAAGCCTTTCATGAAAGCTGAGCACAATCTGTTATTATATGACTGCATGCTGAGTGCACGTTCTTTTGCAGGAAAAATTATTGAAGGTAAAATTGAGCAGATCAAATTTATCACCTCTGCACAAGCAGTACCACAAGGTATATTATTATCGGTTATACAGTAAATCCCACAGTTGATCAATATCAATATTCTAAATGGGATATTTCTGCTCTGATTTTTCAGTGACACATGGCTTCTGCTTTCATCACGCATGTAAATCCTTGAACTTTTGCAATCATGTAAGTGTTACACTGCAAGATTAAACAAGCAAAATATTATGCACTGAATACATTAATGCAATGTTCTACCATTTCTCCAATAAAAGCCAGTAATCACCTGCTTCATGGCCACACATGTAATGCCGTAGACTGCAGTTAAATTGGCGTCTCCCAGATGTGAGCATGTAAACTGAAACAATGTGGTCAGAGCAGCTTCCTTGCATAAACAAATGTTTAAAATGTAATTTATGACATACTTTATGTAAGTTGATCCCAACTCAGAAGGCCTCAGTGATGCTGCTGTCATAATGATACACAGCAGAGATGAATTTTGCAATCATGACAGGCCCTTAACGCTCAATTAACAAACTTATCGGGATGATTTCTTTAAAAAACAGTAAATCATGACCCATCGCACTACCACACCGAAAGCATCGGATTTACGCGCCAGAACAAATACGGCGATTTGATGAGAAAATTCCCCCAATTTATGCTTTCTGTGAGGTGAGAGGACTGTATAAACATGCATTTTTCAGTCCTACAGATGTGCCAAGACACAGCCGCTCAGTCAAGTCCATATTTATTGAAAAATCAGTGCTGGATTTTGCCCAGATATAATTCTTGTCAGGCTTCATATATTTCTATTGTGTAATGATCTGCAGATTACAATGATAGTGCAGCTGACATTTCATAGATGATGAAAACAGCTGAATGCAGAGCAAAAAGATAATAAACTTTGGTCTGCCGAGCTCTGGTGTAATGTGGACTCGGCAGCTACATCATTGTAAAGAGGGACGCATAATGATTGAAACACTGGTGCAGCACAGTGCTGTAAATGCATGAGATCTGCTGTCATTTAAAGAATGCAGAACATGTTCCAAAAAGTCTGGGTAATAAATATGATACAGAGCAGTGTGTAGAAAAAGAAGCCAGTCAGTGGTTGAGAAAAGTATTAGAACGAATCAGAAAACAGAAAAGCAAAAAAGTGACCCGAGTGGTACCGAGTTCAATAAAATCAGGTGAAGTGCATTGTGAGTTCAGCCCAGAATAATACAGTAGAAAAAAACCCACCCACTTCTAATCTCAATGTGCCAGACAGGGAGTCTGTTTACCTGCGCAGTGTTTACAAGAAACCTGGAATCCCCCTGCTGCACAACAAAAGGTGGACGTGTAAATGTGTGAGTGAGCTGTGTTTGTTACTGTGTGTGTACTACATGCACGATTAGAAGCAACACTTGAGCTCAGCAGCCCATTCTCCAACTGTATCTCCAGTTCATTTAGGTGTGACCAGCTTTGTTTGGAGCCTGGCCTCCTGCTCTCTCCCGGCTCCCCCTCTCTGAGCCGGGCCGCGAGGTCGAGCGAGAAAGAGCCTGAGCGAGAGAGGGAGCAGCCCTGACCTCCGGCGCTCGCTGCGGAAACAATGGCGACGCGCCTCACAGTGACAGCGGGAGACAGGAACAGGCACAAACACAGGAACTGTCCATTCTGCCACTGAGACAGACCTGCCGAGGCCTGAGAATCTGGGAGAGAACTGTCTCTGGCTCGCCTGCCTCTCTCGCCTTTTCTTGATATGCCCTAATATGACAAAAAGTGATGCACTTGTTGATTGTATGCTGTTATTAGCCAGTGGTCCCTAAGGGAGACGCTCCGAGCGCCACAGAGTCGTAGGGAATAGCACAGGGATATTTTAGGACACAATGATGGTCTTTTTTCTTTTGAGCTTATGTACCTTGCGGAAGAATTCAGAAGCTCAATTCACAAATAAGACAAACACGTCCATCAGAGATGATTTGACCTATATACTACTGGATTAGGCTGCTGACACACCAATGTTCTCCAATATAAAGTAATAAGGAGTTTTCATAACATCTTTTGGAATATGTCAAAGTTAAATACTGTTTATCAAGTATATGAATCATAATTAGGTCTGTAGAGTTACTGTGAGGACAAATATCCAAGCCGTGTTTATACCCGCTTCTTACCTATAGATAACTACCTGACCATTAAAACACACCTAACGTGACTTCTAAGGTAACTTGTTTGCAGCAAAGGACTTTCCTCCCAAAATCTTTATTACACACACAAACGTAGAAGTTATTATTGAGGAAGTCGGACATAATATCAGCCATTTCCTCAATTTCCTCAATTTTGTCTTGTTTCCATTAGTCCATTCTTAACTAAAAGTTGAGTGTCTGTGTGTGTGTGGGCCTCACACAGATGTGTGTGTGTTTATATGGTGGCACATGGAAATACCAGCCCATATTCAATCAGTTCATAGTAGAAATAACGATAACAGCCTCCAGCTGATAGTTAAATAAGGGCGTGGGCATTCCTGAAAGGGCCCAAGAATTTGAACTAAAAGATTTTATCTGATCCCACACAATTGAGTTTTTTTTGCTTTGTTTCTTTTGCTCGACTTAGAAAAAGTGAAATATTCAGTTCACCATAAAACACTGCAGTTGAAGTTTGCTTATTAATAACTTTTATTGCCTCAGAAATTTGCCACGTTTTCCTCTGAACCATAATAATAAAAAAGGCATTACTGATTCTAAGGAAATTATAAAAATTTAAGCTTCCATTAGAATCTAATAATATCCTGTTATTACACTATACAGAAAATTTTAACCATTTCTCAGCTATATATGAGGTGCATGTAGGCATTAGAATGATTTTATACCTATGAAATCTGTTATGAAATTACACCTAAATGAAGGGAAGAGCTATACTGACAGGAACGGTCGAGATAGATGACAGGAAAGCAGGGAAGGACGCACAGCAAATGTCCCAGTGTGGATTCAAATCCTGACCGTTGCATTGGCCTCACAGCACATGGGGAACCTTCTTAACCCAGAGACTTAAATAGCACCCCACCCCGAGACTAATTAATCACACATGCAACATTATGAAGCCGTATTGGAGCCCGAAATTAATCATCTCTGTATCACCTTGATAGTCTTCTTTCCTGAAGCCATGGCTCATTTGTCAGCACCTTCTCTTGAGTTTAAGAGGAAAGGGACTAAAAGTTTAGTTGTTGTCTTAAACAAAATAATGAGAAGGATTACATTTTCCATTTGGTCCTTTCAGCTGCGCTGTGTCATTAAGAGTAGGTTCTGGGAAAGCTAACATGCTTTTGAGGAATGATTTTCTGGCAGAGATTTAGATTTCTCTCTGTGGATGTCACATGACTAACAGTAAGTGCAGTGTACAAAAGTACATGCACTGAAACTGAACTCAAGCTAACACTAAAAGGCAGATTCATGCCGGACAATGAGAAGGAGCTTTATTTCAGTAGTGAGAAAAGAAAATGGAACCCTTTATTCAAAAACATTTTAAAAATGTAAAATCACAGAGGTAGGAGGTAACTGAGGGGACCTGCCTGGACAACCTGGATGTAGTAGAGTTGGAAAGGAGGAGAGTTGTACAACAGACAGCCTGAAAAGACAAGGCACACAAGAGGAAAGATCTTCCTCAGTGAGCTTGTGTACAAACTTCATTCAGTAAACAGTGGCTCATCATCCATCATCTGAGAGTGAACATTTGCATTCAGGTCAGAGTCGGTTTCCTGGTCACTTAAAAATACAAAATTTTCTTCTTCTTTTTCTCAAAAGGTCAGCTCTAATACTCTTATACAGAAAAGGGCATTGATATGATTCTGCTGCAGGAAAAACGATGCCAGAGTCTTGGACTCACAAAGGAAGCAAGAAAAAGTATATGTGTGACTGAAAAGCTGAAGCTGCAACAAGCACAGGCGGTGAAAAAAATGAGTTTAAAAACTTAGGGTCAACCATCCAAAGTAAAGGACAGTGCACAAGAGAGGTGAAGAAGAGAATGCAGGGTGATGACTGTCAGGGGTGATGTGTGACAGAAGAATACCAGGACGAGTGAAAGGGAGGTTTACAAGACCTGCTATGATGTATGAATTGGAAACAGTGGAACGGACAAAAACATAGGAGGCCGTGGTGGAGGTGGCAGAGCTGAAGATGTCAAGCTTTTCATTGGGAATGACCATAATGGACAGGATTAGAAATGAGTACGATGGAGGGACATGTCATGTTGAGCAGTTTGGGGACAAAGTTAGAGAAACAAGGCTGGGATGGTTTGGACATGTGCAGAGGACGTGCAGCGGATACGCTGGACAAATGATGCTGAATATAGAGCAGCCAGACAAAAGTGAAAGACGACAAAGGAGGTCAATGGACGCAGTAAATTTGTACATGCAGAGGGTTGGTGTGACAGAGGTGGGTGACCGAGATAAGCCGAGGTGTAGGTAGAGAACACTATGAGAGGATGTTGCATAAAAACAATCCACTGATTACAGGAAAGTGCACAAAATGTTTTAACATGAAAGCCACACACTACAGCAAAGCTGAGCAAATATTTTAATACGTTTTTCTCAACAAATTGGACCAGAACGAGTCATAAAAGTTTCAATTTGCCATAGAATGAATATTTTAAAAATGGATGAGCCAATATAATGAGCTAGGTTCTGTTATGAATCTTTAGAATGAGTGAAACCAAGAGAAACTGCACAATAATATGGTATAAAAGTAAAGTTAAGGGAGAAGCCATGAGGATTGCCAGGATTTATACATCGGGAAACCAAACAACCTCATGCACAACACAGAAGAGCTACCTCTTTAGGCCAGGACCCTGCAGTCTATTTACACCTACAGGCCAGTGGACATTCTTTCAATGATGAGGATGTACACATCCTGGACAAGAAGGAACGCTGGTTTGAGCGAGGAGTCAAGGAGGCCATTTACGTGAAAAGGAAAGACCATCTCTGAATCGAGGAGGGGCCTAAGGGTACATCTTTCGCCATCTTACAATGCTGTGATTGCAGCCATTCCCCAACTCTCTGTGAATGGTATTGATCAATGGCCTTTCATCAGCGGGCTTTGATCAGTGGTTGTTGATCAATGATCATGAGAATTTGCATATTGATGATCAAGGAACTGACTTCCCCATTGTTTCTTCAGTGGGCTGGTTTCAGTCATTATGCAAATGTACTGTTTATAAGATTGGGGAAACCTGCAGTCAGCTGAGACTGAAGAAGTTACTTTGATGAGTGATGAAACGTTTCTCCCACTGAAAACGCTGCGTCCAGATGAACAGAACCAACTTTTGGGGATAAAGTTAATGCTGTTTGCCATCTGTTTACTGTTCTGAGGACTCTCATTTTTTGCATGCCACACAAGTGCAGTGTAGGCAACAGAACTAAAATGAGCAATGCAACTGCACAACAACCTCATCTGACTGTTTACTCTTATGCACACGCATGTAAACCCAGGATCCAGGACCCTTGCTAGAACCCAATAAAAAGGCCACTGACACTGAGATTTAATACATTTTTCATTCTCTATATGCATTATGTTTGAATTCATTCAAACAAATTACTAATGCCACTAAAAGTTGTTCAAACTTATGAAAAGGGACAGTTGTATTGCCACCCTTTATGCAGCGTGGTAATAAAATACAGACATTTTTGGGGTTACTTACTGCAGCCTTCTGCTTAAAATGCATGATATATGGGTTTTTTTGCATCATTTGCATGCTAAGTTCTTTATTGCCTGTATCTACATCTATAATAATTCCCAGTCTATTCTTTCTGTGTATATATATCAATACTGTATGCTTCATCTCATAAACTACAGTCTACACAATGGAGCTGCTGATAACAGTACTTAAGCTATAAACCTGCCAACCATTGATATACACCAAAACCCGGACTTCCTCTCTTGCACATTGTGCTGTATTCAATGTAAGTAATTGAAGCCACGAGTGGCAATGCTACAATAAGTGACCAGATTACATCACTCAGCACCCAAAGGGCACTCGACACCCCACCTCACCCCACCCTCACACCCTCCTGCTACCTCCTTTCCTCATCCAGTAATGTGGCATTGTTCATTATTGATGAGATTGACCTTGAGGAAATCCGCTTAGCTCTAAAGTGGAGACTGTCAGTCTGACATGTGCTGCCAAGGTAAACAGAGTTAATCAACCAAATCGGTCATCTTTATGCCCGTGTGACACCTTTCTAATGTGGATTTAGGCTCTTAGTCCCCATCAGAATTCAGGAATGCAAAACTAAGACTGGAACTGGCACTGGGAACACTGGGGACATAATGTTGGGAGCAGCGTAGTCTTCCTCCCTCCATCCTGTATTAGTCTCTGAGGCCGAGCTTGAGTCGCTCTCCTCTTTTCAGCAGGAACCCCCCACTGGGTGAGGCATCGCTTTCAAAGAACTCAAATGTACAGCGTGACCCACAATTCTTTTCTCTGTGGGTCGGGTGTGAGAACGGGCCTGCAAGTTGGCTTCAATGTGTTTTTGAGGGAGGGAAAGTGTATAGAAAAGATTCAGCCCAAAGAGGGGAACCGCCGACCCAAGTGTCTAATGGCTGCTAACGGTTAATGATGTACATTTAACCCATGAACTCTGCTGGGCTTCCTGTAGGGTGGTGCAGTGTTTCGTGCAGGTCTCGTCCCATATGCATTGTGAGTACCTAATTAACCTTATAAGGACAGCTGGAGCATATAGCCAATCCAATGCCATTTGGGAATACTACATGCAGAATAAAGAGTCTCCATCTCTGCACATTTTCAATTTATCCTTAAAAGAAATTCATTTTTACCCCTGGTACTGTCTGAAGATTCACACACAGAAATAGAACATTTTTTGTTGTGGATTCCCTGGTGAAAGAATGCTGCTATGTTATCAGAAAAAAAAAAGAAAAACAATTTTGGGTCCAGCTCAAAGTGGGAAATATTTGGACTCCACGAATTAAACTAGGAGACATTTTACCCGAGTACACAATAGGTGTTGTGATGCGTATTACCCATTGTCCATTGTCATATTCTCCCAGCTTCACCCTCTGTTACCCAACAACACATCCATTTGACTATTACTGGAAAAAACATGGAGTGAACCAGAGAATCTCTAACGTTTTTGTTTTCATACACATCCCTCCAGCAAGTTCTTTGTCTGGCTTTGGCCTGCATTGGCAGGGTGGTGACACTCAAGGCTTCGTAAAAACAACTGATAAAAGAGAAGATGGCATAAAGCCTGTCAGTTAGCTTCCCAGTACAACAGAGGCTGTGCAGAGAATGTCTCCTCTTACTTTGCCTTTTTTCCCTTTCTTTCCTGTTGATTCTTTTATTGGCCACTGGTTAAATATATATTTATATAATGGCATGTTTAGATGTTAAAGCCATCTTTACAACCTGAGAATTTGATGTGCACTCTAAAGCAGTTTAAAAATAGGACACATATATATATATATATACTGAGTCCTAATATGTCTGTGTTTAATTTTGATTTCCTAATAACATAGACAAATGTTTGCAAACTGAATACAAGCAGTAGATTCAGTTTGCACAGGGCTGATATGATATGATATCAGAAAGCCCTGGATGTACTCCTTGTTAGCAGGGATCAGTTGGATCTCCTGTTTTTGTGGCTTTCAACCAAATGTAACTGTTTTCAATTACAAAATGGGATTTCCATTACTAATATATAATGTTTCTAATCAGACTTAAGGTCATCACCATATGTTTTAGATTTCCTTGGCGACAAGGTGGATTAAGATATACACAGGATCAGTAAATGTAAGAGGCTAAAAAAGCAAATATCTGAGATTTGCAGACCAAGATTCAGTGATTGTGGAAGGACAAAGAGAAGTTGTGATTATAGAGGCAAATCTAAACTCTTATTCAGTTTTTTTCGGGGGTGGGGGTATCATTTGTTCTTCTTCTGCACTAAACTCACAGATGTGCAACAGTGCAGCCTTTGTTTCATGACTACTACTATTATGTGAGTCAAGCTGCAGAGCTTTGTCTGTAGCATAACCTCACAGTTCATTGATGACTATTTGAAACATACAGTAGAAGAATGACTGTTTGCTTCCCTTGTCTCATAGGCTTTCTCCATCCTGCCCTCTCATCCACCTGCACATTCTAATGAGGTGATCACAGCACTTAAATACCAGACTGTGATCACATTGCATGCTTGCCCCATGTGTACACTTTCCTCTCTTTGTTAGCCCACAGCCTCGCGCACACATGGAGGCCTGGGCTGTTTCCTGCAGCCAAACACAGGGATGTATGTTTCTAATTATAAACTTGATCTCAGGTTAAACACACTCTCTGCTGGCCACCGCAGTAACCAGGATTTATGGTGCCAACGTTTGGGCTCTCACCCCAGAAACCAAGCAGTGAAGCTGATCTGTTGTTGTGTCATTCACACGGGGAGAAAATAAATCTAAGGCAACAAATCTAGTAAGACGTGTGAGTAAGATTTGTGTTGGCTTCTCAAATATAAACTTAACCTGTCTAAGTGTGAGCGCAAAATGTTTCTTAATAGGTCATTGAAGGGAGGCCGGGAATGCACTTTGAGTGGCAGTTACTGTTTGTTAGTTGGAAATGTGCTAAAAACAAGGTGGGGTGGTTTTATTTCCTTTCTAATGGTAAGATTAAGATATTTGGTTAAGGCCATGCAAATATTTTAATACTTGTAAATCAAATTAAACTAGAAAAATTTGCATTTCCTGCGAAAATGCAGTGTGGATGCTGTAATGCTGAAGCTGTCTGCTGAAACTAGCAGAAAAAGCTGAAAAGTTGCAGAATTTGTAAAAACTTTTGCAGAAACAAAGGAACTTTGCTAAAATGTAGTAACTTAGCAGAACTGCAATATCTTAGAGGAAACATAATACTTGGCAGAAATACAATAGCATAGCAGAACTTAGCAGAAAAATTGTAACTTACCAGAAACACGATAACTTCTCAAAAATACAAGAATTTAGGAGAAATAGTATAAGATAACAGAAAGAATATATTTAGCCAAACATTCTTAAACATTACAGAAATACTATGATTTAGAAAACAGTACAACATAGCAGAAATGCTGTGATTTACCAGAGACACTGTAATTTACTATTAATATTGAATTTTTTAAAAATACTATGTTTTAGCACAAATACTGTAATTTGACAGAAATACTATCATTTGGCAGAAATACTATGTTTCAGCAGAAATACTCTGGTTTAGCACAAATATTATAACATAGCAGTAATACAATTATATAGCAGAAATGCTATATTTAGAAAGAAAAAATATAATATAGTAGAAATACTATGATTTAGCAGAAATACTGTAATCAGCACATATAGTGTAACATGACAGAAATTCCTCGACTTAGTAGTAATACTATAACATGAAACAAATGTTATGATTTGGCACAAAAACCATAATTTGGAAAAATACTATGATTTAGCAGAAATACTATGATTGAGCAGAAGTACTAAGATGTAGTAAAAGTACTTTGATTTAACAGAAATACAATTATGGAGGAGTAATACTTTAAAATGGGAGAAATATTGATACACACACACACACAGAGCCTAAAGGGAACAGTATTTGTGCCATGGAGTGTTAACAAGAATCTGAGGTCCATATTAGAAAAGCTGCTAAAATCATAAAAGTTTGCAGAATTGTAATAAATGATGAATATGAATTAGTGGTCTGTGATAGTGTATTAATTTGTAGGAAAAAAAACATGCTGCCCAAGGTGTAATTGAACCCACGACCTTTGGATTGCAGACCTGTGTCATTACCAACTGCGCCACTGGGAAAGAGAGCAAGCGCCTGGAAAACAGGGTGATGAGCAGTCAGAATTAGATTGCGGTGAGAGGCGAAAACGCTGTTTTTGGAGTTACAAAACGTCGTGTAACTCAAAAACTAGGTGGACTAGAAGCATAATTCTTGTACTGGGTGAATCAGCGTACTTTCGTGTACTTTGACTGTGATTTGCATTGCTCTTTGTACATCTGTCGCTGAGATATGACGAGAGAAGAAAGGGCAGACCTCAGATATGATTGGCTGGCTGGGAAGCCGTGCAGGCCCTGATATGTAAATTTTGTATGTATCAGTCCTCACAGAGGATTAGCTGCCTGGGGACCTGGCAGAAATATATACAAATAGTATGATTAAGCATAAATACTACATTTAGTAGAAATACTATGTTTTAGCACAAATACTATAAAATGGCAGAAATACTATAATTAAGCAGAAATACTATATTAAGCAATATAAATATCCTCTAAAAATCCTATAAAAAGCAGTAAAACTGTACTATGATTTGGTAGAAAAACCTAATTAATCAAAAATACTAAATTTGGCAGAAATAGCAGAAACACTATATTTAGCACAAATCTTATGAAATAGCAGAAAGAGTATGATTTAGCAGAAATGCTGTATTTAGCACAAATCTCATAAAATAGCAGACATAGTATGATTTTGCAGAAATGCTGTATTTAGCACAAATACTGAAAAGCAGCAGAAATGCTATGACTCAACACAATAGTAATAACTTAAATAGAAAAATTGGAAAAGCAAAATGGACAGCTGAAAGAATCCTGAACATGCTAAGGGTCCCTAAAATGTAATTGTTAAATGAAAAAATCAGCAAAAAAAAGTATAACAGTGACACAATCACAAATATGGACACATATGGAAACACACATGCACAGAGAGACACACACAGGACCAAATTCAGTCAACCAGTCTAAATATATTGAATTTAAATCATATAATAAGATGCTCCCATAAAAACTCTCTCGCCCTCCCTTTCTCTCTCTCTCACACACACACACACACACACACACACACACACACACATATAGGGAGACAAGCAAGTTTCTAGGTCAGTCAAGCAGCCTGGGAGCTGCTAAATTTGAATCCACCAATCAGAGAGGCTGTGTACTTTTTCCCGCCAAAACAGGTGCAGCCGTTTTACACACTCAGCACAGAGAGAGACAGATTTCTGCAGTGTATTTCTCATAGTGAGGATTCCTCTCAAACAAATGGCCATAATTTCCTAACCAGAGGGGCTAGAACGGTCATTCTTACACCGTTTTGTTCAGAAGAGATGGGGAATCTTCAAGTGTTGACAATTTATCATTACAATATGAATTATTGAAGATATTTGACTTCTAATGCACCATAACTGAGTAGAGGCAAAGCGAAAACTGCCTTGACTTGCCCTCAAATAATGCTTTCTAACTCTAAATCTATTTGGAGTATCGATATCATTCTTTCACCGTAAGAGACAGCAGGCTTTGGTGAACAATCATGGAAATTTTCAGGTCTGTGTGGAAATCCATCAAAAGATATGACGAGAGAAAAAAATGCCTCATTTCCAGAGTTTGAAATATGAAGAAATGTGAGCGAGGGATGAA
The DNA here is from genome assembly GCF_013358895.1 of Oreochromis aureus. Taxonomy (NCBI): domain Eukaryota; kingdom Metazoa; phylum Chordata; class Actinopteri; order Cichliformes; family Cichlidae; genus Oreochromis; species Oreochromis aureus. Next base: position 31,924,666 of record NC_052947.1, read on the forward strand.
TTTCCTACCCTCAAACAAACCCAATTCATGGCCAAATGGTAATAGGTGAGAAAGAAATTCTTGAATTGTGGGCGTCAGGAGTGTCTGAAGATATATTGGCACAAGCCTCATGTCTTAACTTTGCTGCGTTGAGATATGACGATTTGAAAATGCCTCTCATTAGAGAAATCCAGTGGTGATTTTGAACAAGCTCTCCATTGACTTTCTATGCAGTTTTCAGACTTTGTGTTGGTGTGAGGAGATTTGCCAAAATTCTATTATACAGAAATACTGTAATCAGCACATATACTGTAACATTTTAGAAATTCCTCCACTTAGTAGTAATACTATAACATAACACAAATGTTATGATGAGTTGAGCGGCTGGTACTCTGGTGCAGTCAGCACAATCTGAGCTGAACACTCTTAAAACTGTAGAGATGACAGTGGACTTCAGGAGACATCCTCAACTCTGCCCCCTCATCATATCAGACAGCCCTGTGTCGACTCTGGAGATCTTCAAGTTGCTGGGTACCACCATCTCCCAGGACCTGAAGTGGGAGACCAACATCACCTCCATCCTCAAAAAGACCCAGCAGAGGATGTACTTCCTGAGACAACTGGGGAAGTACAGTCTTCCACAGGAGCTGCTGATCCAGTTCTACACTGCAGTCATTGAGTCTGTCCTGTGCTCCTCCATCACAGTCTGGTATGGTGCAGCCACTAAACAGGACAGGTGCAGACTGCAGCGGACTGTACAGGCAGCAGAAAGGATCATCGGCGGCCCCTGCCCTCCATCCAGGATCTGTACCTCTCAAGAACCAGGAAACGGGCAGGGAAAATCATCACAGACCCCTCACACCCTGGACACAGACTTTTGATCTGCTGCCCTCTGGCAGACGGTACAGAAGCCTGCAGACCAGGACCACCCGACACAGGAACAGTTTCTTTCCCTCGCCATCTCCCTTCTAAACAGTTGAACTGTCACACTGCTCCCACTGCCAGACTGCAACTGCACCTTATGTACATTCTGTAGTATTCATTCCACCTCATTTCATTTCTGTATTTTATGTATATACGTTTAGATTAGTTATTTATAGTTGGTTTACACAGCTTTGTGTATGTATGTGTATGCATGTGTAATGTATATATAGATACGTGTGTGTGTGGGTGCGTGTGTGTGTGTGTGTGTGTGTGTGTGTGTGTGTGTGTGTGTGTGTGTGTGTGAGATTTACATTGCTGTGCTCGAGAGCCACCATCTACCGGAACGAAATTCCTTGTATTTGTCTGCACATATACTTGGCCAATAAACACGATTCTGATGATTTGGCACAAAAACCATGATTTGGCAAAAATACTATGATTTAGCAGAAATACTATGATTGAGCAGAAGTACTAAGATGTAGTAAAAGTACTTTGATTTAACAGAAATACAATTATGGAGGAGTAATACTTTAAAATGGGAGAAATATTGATACACACACACATACACAGAGCCTAAAGGGAACAGTATTTGTGCCATGGAGTGTTAACAAGGATCTGAGGTCAATATTAGAAAAGCTGCTAAAATCATAAAAGTTTGCAGAATTGTAATAAATGATGAATATGAATTAGTGGTCTGTGATAGTGTATTAATTTGTAGGGCAAAAACATATTGTCCAAGGTGGAGTTGAACCCACGACCTTTGGGTTGCAGACCTGTGTCATTACCAGCTGCGCCACTGAGAAAGACAGTGGGCTCTTGGGAAACAGGGTGATGAGCAGTCAGAATTAGATCGCAGTGAGAGGCAAAGAGCGCCGTTTTTTGGAGTTACAAAACGTCGTGTAACTCAAAAACTAGGTGGACTAGAAGCATAATTCTTGTACTGGGTGAATCAGCGGACTTTGGTGTACTTTGACTGCGATTTTCATTGCTCTTTGTACATCCGTCGCTGAGATATGACGAGAGAAAAACGGCAGACCTCAGATATGATTGGTTGGGAGCTGGCAGAAATATATAGTAATAGTGTGATTAAGCATAAATACTACATTTAGCAGAAATACTGTATTAAGCACAAATCCTATAAAAAGCAGAAATACTATATTAAGCACAAATCCTATAAAAAGCAGAAATACTATATTAAGCAATATAAATATCCTATAAAAATCCTATAAAAGCAAAAATAATGTAATATGATTTGGTAGAAAACTATAATTAATCAGAAATACTATATTGGGCAGAAATACTATATTTAGCACAAATCTTATAAAATAGCAGAAATAGTATGATTCAGCACAATAGTAATAACTTAAACAGAAAAATTGGAAAAGCAAAATGGACAGTTGAAAAAATGCTGAACATGCTAAGGGTCCTTCAAATGTACTTGTTAAATGAAAAAAAAAACTCAGCAAAAAAAAAATGTAACAGTCACACAATCACAAATATGGAAACATATGGAAACACACATGCACAGAGAGACACACACAGGATCAAATTCAGTCAACCAGTCTAAATATATTGAATTTAAATCATACAATAAGATGCTCCCATAAAAACTCTGTCTCGCCTCTCTTTCTCTCTCTCTCACACACACACACACACACACACACACACACACACACACACACACACACAGGAGAGAGGAGCAAGTTTCTAGGTCATTCAAGCAGCCTGGGAGCTGCTAAATTTGAATCCACCAATCAGAGAGGCTGTGTACTTTTTCCCGCCAAAACAGGTGCAGCCGTTTTTACACACACAGAACAGAGAGGCAGGATTTTTGCAGTCTATTTCTCATAGTGAGGATTCCTCTCAAACAAATGGCCATAATTTCCTAACCGTAGGGGCTAGAACGGTCATTCTTACACCGCTTTTGTTCAGAAGAGATGGGGAATCTTCAAGTCTTGACAATTTATCATTAAAATATGAATTATTGAAGATAGTTGACTTGTAATGCACCATAACTGAGTAGAGGCAAGCGAAAACTGCCTTGACTTGCCCTCAAACAACGCTTTCTAACTCTAAATCTATTTGGAGTATCGATATCATTCTTTCACCGTAAGAGACAGCAGGCTTTGGTGAACAGTCATGGAAATTTTCAGGTCTCTGTGGAAATCCAAAAAAAGATATGACGAGAGAAAAAAAGTTGTTCATTTCAGAGTTTGAAATCTGAAGAAATCTGAGCGAAGGACGAATTTCCTACCCTCAAACAAGTCTAACTCATTTCAGAACGGTAATAGGTGAGAAAAAAATTCTTGAATTGTGAGCGTCAGGAGTGTCTGAAGATATACGGGGACAAGCCTCATGTTTTAACTTCGCTTCGTTAAGGAGATATGACGATTCGAATATGCCTCTCATTACAGAAATCAAGCGATGATTTTGAACAAACTCTCCATTGACTTTCTATGGAGAGTTTTCCGACTTTGTGTTGGTCTGAGGAGATTTGCCAAAATTCTATAAATCTCACAACAATGATGGTGACATTTTCTGAAAGCCAGCAAAAATACCTACGTTTTGATGTATAATTTGTGGAAGTTGAGTGAAAATTGAGCAAGTAGCAAGAAGTTGTTCGGACATGAAGAGAAGACTGCGAAACCTACAGTGGCACACTGGAAGCCAAGTGCATAGCAACCATAACAACGCATGTATTTTGTGAAAATCACAAAAATGAAAATCAAAACTTAAAGAGGGATAAGATGAAAACGGTAACAGATATGAAAAAAGCTGAATCATTCATGAATAGCCCAATAATTTGTGAACATTTTAAAATTTGAATGGTTGTTCTAGGCGAAAGTATGAGAATGTAGTTAAGTTTCAAAAACAAGCAAGTTTTAGCAGAATTGTGGAAGTTTCCCATTCATTTCAATGGGACAAATTAAAGGAAAAAAGCTTAATATTTTAAAAAGTATAATAGCATAAAATACCAAAAGTCATAGCCATCATTAGCAGAAATAGCAGAATAGTTTAAAATTTGAACGGTGAAAATCGGCTGAAAATTGTTAAAGTAGTTAAGTGCCAAAAAACGTACAAAAAGTGGCAACTAGAATAACTAGAAAAACTAGAAAAATTTGCATTTCCTGCGAAAATGCAGTGTGGATGCTTTAAAGCTGAAGCTGTCTGCTGAAACTAGCTGAAAAAGCTGAAAAGTTGCAGAAATTGTAAAAACTGTGCAGAAGCAAAGGAACTTTGCTAAAATGTAGTGACTTAGCAGAACTGCAATATCTTAGAGGAAACATAATACTTGGCAGAAATACAATAGCATAGCAGAACTTAGCAGAAATATTGTAACTTACCAGAAACACGATAACTTGTCAAAAATACAAGAATTTAGGAGAAATAGCATAAGATAACAGAAAGAATATATTTAGCCAAACATTCTTAAACATTACAGAAATACTATGATTTAGAAAAACAGTACAACATAGCAGAAATGCTGTGATTTACCAGAGACACTGTAATATACTATGAATATTTTAATTTTATATGAATACTATGTTTTAACAAAAATACTCCAGTTTAGCACAAATATTATAACATAGCAGAAATACTATTCTATAGCAGAAATGCTATATTTAGAAAGAAAAATATAATATAGTGGAAATACTATGATTTAGCAGAAATCCTACAATATAGCTTAATAACAATGATTTAGAAGAGATACTATGATTGAGCGGAATAGTAATAACTTAAGTGAAAATATTGGAAAGGTAAAATGACAAGCTGAATAAAAAGGAACATGGTTAAGTTCGATGAAAACTATTTGTTATTCACCTGTGAAAAAATAAAACAAAATTACATTTAGAAGAAAAACAAATAAGAACAGTCAACAGATTTATTATTATTATTATTATTATTATTATTATTCTCCAGTTTCCGCCTGAAATTTTGCAGCGAATCTCGCCTCGCAGTTTTGAGACAAGCTTCATATATGTTACCTCATTTTGTGCGGCCGGATCTGGAATGGTGTGCTATGACTTTTGGTGTTTATGAATTTTATAGTTTTTTAAATATTAATATTTTAGTGAAAATTTTCCCAAGCCTCTGCCAAACAGTTTTGACATTAGGGTTACATATGTTAGATCATTTTGTGCGGCTGGAGCTGGACTATTATGTTATGACTTTTGGTGTTTATAACTTTTATAGTTTTTAAATATTAATATTTTAGTGCAAATTTAGGCCAATTCATCTTTTGGCGCCAAATAAACAGACTTCATTTGTGGTGTCTTGGCTCTCTCTAGTGGTATGCCGGGAGTGGTACAGCCTGTGTACCCTTATTTGGATTACCGTAATGATGACAATTTCAACGGTGCGCACAGCGTCGCTGCTTTCAGGAGCCCTTGGAATTTTTAAGGTTGCGCAAATCATTCAAAAGTTACGGTAATGCTTGGTGGAAAACTCAATATCCCACAATTCATAGCACGCCTCTACAGAGTGAACAATGGCGGCCACCACTTCGTTTTATATGTCTTTTATTCGTGTTTCTAGGTCACAAAATAAGCTTTTAAGATATTTTCAGGCGAGAATGTAGGTGTGTAAACTTCAAATATCTGCTTGTTTTATCAAGACATCCCATATTTAGCGACAGTGCTCTGACTACGTCGGTCCTGCCTGACAGCTAGCCGGCTACCTAGCTGGCTACCTAGCTAGCTGCCGCTTGGCTGCAAATGGATAGCGAGGGACTCTCTCTGTCGTTTCACCTCCCTGGTCTCTCGCAAATGCTCGCATAGAATCGCAGTTACAGCTGGATGTGGAAAAAATAACTGAGTTGTTTGGTGGTGGAGCTACAACAGAGGGCAGCTACCCACCGGTGTGTGACAGAAAGGACATGCCGCCAACGAGACATATGAGGCCGGGCAGGCGATTGCTAACGCGGTGGTCAATCATGGATCAGGAAAGCGAAGGCAGGAGCGTGAGGTGAACTGAATTTCAGGTAAGTTATGAACTGCACTCTATTTGGGTCAGATATAAACCGAGTTTAGGTGTAGTTTATTTAGCAGCAGTTCTCTTATGTGTTGCTGATAGCCGGCTTAGCTAGCTAGCGCCGCTAGCATAGTTAGCTCAAGCCCGCTAGCAACCCTTCGTGAAAAAGCACCCAGGCTTGGCTTATATTGAGGCGGGTGAAACTCGTGTCAGCACCGGTCGCTCTCTATTTGGGTCAGATATAAACCGAGTTTAGGTGTAGTTTATTTAGCAGCAGTTCTCTTATGTGTTGCTGATAGCCGGCTAGCTAGCTAGCGCCGCTAGCATAGTTAGCTCGCGCCGCTAGCAACCCTTCGTGAAAAAAGCACCCAGGCTTGGCTTATATTGAGGCGGGTGAAACTCGTGTCAGCACCGGTCGCTCTCTATTTGGGTCAGATATAAACCGAGTTTAGGTGTAATTTATTTTCGTTGACCTTTACAATCGTAATGCCACGGGAGTTTATATACAGCTGTGTGCGTACTAAGTTACTGACGTTGGACTTTATTTTATTCATTAGGGTTAGTTCATAGAGTTGCCGTGCCGTACAAACGGAATCGTCCCACATTCAGAGAAAACATTATGATTTATTCTGTCGTTACGAAGCCTCCCCTGTCATTCTCTCGCGTGTTGAAACGTCAATCATGAAACTGATCAATGATCGGCTGTTCGCTCTTATTTATCGCGCTAAACAACAGCAGCACGTTTAAGCTTGATCAGCTGTTGTTAGAATTCTTTTGATTTTAATTTCTAGTATCAGCTGATGTTTGCTGGAGCATGAAGATGAAATCAGGAGATGTCCTTACTGAATCATCAGAGCTGAACTGGTGATGGAGAAACAGGTTTACACTTTAGGTGACATGAATGAGTTGAAGGGAAGTTATGAGTTGTTTCTGAGAGACAAAGACCAAGCTCCTTTTTTGTGTAGCTGACAGCTGGTAACTGTGCAGGGGCGGATCTAGCAAAGCTTTTAGGGGGGGGGGGAGCTAGGGCATTAACAGAGAAAGGTGGACACAAAGATATACTTTTCTTTCTTACTCTCATATAAAATATTTAGCTTTTATTAAATAGTTATCTGAATCTCACAACCAAAGTTTGTATAATAATACACAGGATTGGCTGTAGACCATTGTTCATAATTCAGAACACTGTGTAAAAACTAGAAAAATTTGTGGATGCTTTAAAGCTGAAGCTGTCTGCTGAAACTAGCTGAAAAAGCTGAAAAGTTGCAGAAATTGTAAAAACTGTGCAGAAGCAAAGGAACTTTGCTAAAATGTAGTGACTTAGCAGAACTGCAATATCTTAGAGGAAACATAATACTTGGCAGAAATACAATAGCATAGCAGAACTTAGCAGAAATATTGTAACTTACCAGAAACACGATAACTTGTCAAAAATACAAGAATTTAGGAGAAATAGCATAAGATAACAGAAAGAATATATTTAGCCAAACATTCTTAAACATTACAGAAATACTATGATTTAGAAAAACAGTACAACATAGCAGAAATGCTGTGATTTACCAGAGACACTGTAATATACTATGAATATTTTAATTTTATATGAATACTATGTTTTAACAAAAATACTCCAGTTTAGCACAAATATTATAACATAGCAGAAATACTATTCTATAGCAGAAATGCTATATTTAGAAAGAAAAATATAATATAGTGGAAATACTATGATTTAGCAGAAATCCTACAATATAGCTTAATAACAATGATTTAGAAGAGATACTATGATTGAGCGGAATAGTAATAACTTAAGTGAAAATATTGGAAAGGTAAAATGACAAGCTGAATAAAAAGGAACATGGTTAAGTTCGATGAAAACTATTTGTTATTCACCTGTGAAAAAATAAAACAAAATTACATTTAGAAGAAAAACAAATAAGAACAGTCAACAGATACATAAGAAATCAAATATAGATACACAAATGTACAGAGAGAGACACACAGGCAGGGTCTATGCCAGTCAACCAGTCTGAATATATTACATTTTTGTCCAACAATGAGATGCTACCCTAAAAAGGGTCTTTCTTTGTATCTCTCTCTCTCTCTCTCTCTCTCACACACGCACACACACACACACACGCACACACACACACACACACACACACAGCAGCAGCAGCAGCAGAAAGTGAACAGGGGCTGTTAACAGCATGTTTCTAGGTCAGTCTTGCAAGCCTGGGAGCTGCTAAATTTGAATCCACCAATCAGAGAGGCTGTGTGCTTTTTCCCGCCAAAACTGGTGCACCAAGTGCAGGCTTTTACACATGCAGCACAGAGAGAGACAGGATTTTTGCAGTCTATTTCTCATAGTGAGAATTCCCCTCAAACAAACAGCCATGAATTTCTAACCGTAGGGGCTAAAACAGTCATTCTTAGACCATTTTATTCAGAAGACATGGGAGAATCTTGAAATGTTGACCATTTAAAATAAAAATATGAAATATCATAGATATATGACATAGATGATTGGTTGTCTTAGAAGCCATGATTGCCCCAATATGCAAATTTGAATGTGCCAGGCCTCAGATATGATTGGTTGTCTTAGAAGCCATATAAAAAGCAGTAAAACTGTACTATGATTTGGTAGAAAAACTATAATTAATCAAAAATACTATATTTGGCAGAAATACTATTTTTAGCAGAAACACTATATTTAGCACAAATCTTATGAAATAGCAGAAATAGTATGATTTAGCAGAAATGCTGTATTTAGCACAAATACTGAAAAGCAGCAGAAATGCTATGACTTAGCACAATAGTAATAACTTAAATAGAAAAATTGGAAAAGCAAAATGGACAGCTGAAAAAATCCTGAACATGCTAAGGGTCCCTCAAATGTAATTGTGAAATGAAAAAAAAAATCAGCAAAAAAAAGTATAACAGTCACACAATCACAAATATGGACACACATGGAAACACACATGCACAGAGAGACACACACAGGATCAAATTCAGTCAACCAGTCTAAATATATTGAATTTAAATGACAGACAGACAGACAGACAGACAGACAGACAGCAGCATCAGCAAGTGAACAGGGGCTGTTAACAGCATGTTTCTAGGTCAGTCAAACAGCTGTGAGCTTCTCAATTTGAATCCACCAATCAGAGAGGCTGTGTGCTTTTTCCCGCCAAAACTGGTTCACTAAGTGCAGGCTTTTACACATGCAGCACAGAGAGAGACAGGATTTTTGCAGTCTATTTCTCATAGTGAGAATTCCCCTCAAACAAACAGCCATAAATTTCTAACCGTAGGGGCTAAAACAGTCATTCTTAGACCATTTTATTCAGAAGACATAGGGGAATCTTGAAATGCTGACCATTTAAAATAAAAATATGAAATATTAGAGATATATGACATAGATAATTGGTGGGCTTAGAAGCCACGAAGGTCCCAATATGCAAATTTAAATGTGCCAGGACTCAGATATGGTTGGCTGGCTGGGAAGCCATGAAGGTCCCAATATGCAAATTTGAATGTGCCAGGACTCAGATATGATTGGCTGGCTGGGAAGCCGTCCAGGTCCTGATATGTAAATTTGAATATTAGGCCTGACTCCTTGGGGACCTGGCAGAAATATATAGAAATACAATGATTACCCAGAAATACTGCATTTAGTAGAAATACTATGTTTTAGCACAAATACTATAAAATGGCAGAAATACTATAATTAAGCAGAAATATTATATTAAGTGCAAATCCTATAAAATAGCAGAAATAGTATGATTTAGCAGAAATGCTGTATTTAGCACAAATACTGAAAAGCAGCACAAATGCTATGACTTAGCACAATAGTAATAACTTAAATAGAAAAATTGGAAAAGCAAAATGGACAGCTGCAAAAAGTCCCACAAGCACAGAGAGACACACACAGGATCAAATTCAGTCAACCAGTCTAAATATATTGAATTTAAATCATACAATAAGATGCTCCCATAAAAACTCTCTCTCGCCCTCTCTCTCTCTCTCTCTCTGTCTCACACACACACACACACACACACAGGGAGAGAAAATCAAGTTTCTAGGTCAGTCAAGCAGCCTGGGAGCTGCTAAATTTGAATCCACCAATCAGAGAGGCTGTGTACTTTTTCCCGCCAAAACAGGTGCAGCCGTTTTTACACACACAGAGCACAGAGACAGGATTTCTGCAGTGAATTTCTCATAGTGAGGACTCCCCTCAAACAAATGGCCATAATTTCCTAACCGTAGGGGCTAGAACAGTCATTCTTAGACCGTTGTGTTCAGAAGAGATAGGGGAATCTTAAAGTGTTGACAATTTATCATTAAAATATGAATTATTGAAGATATTTGACTTCTAATGCACCATAACTGAGTAGAGGCAAAGCCAAAACTGCCTTGACTTGCCCTCAAACAACGCTTTGTAACTCAAAATCTATTTGGAGTATCGATATCATTCTTTCACCGTGAGAGACAGCAGACTTTGGTGAACAGTCATGGAAATTTTCAGGTCTCTGTGGAAATCTATCAAAAAGATATGACGATAGAAAAAAGTGCCTCATTTCAAGAGTTTGAAATCTGAAGAAATCTGAGCGAGGGACAAATTTCCTACCCTCAAACAAACCCAATTCATGGCCAAATGGTAATAGATGAGAAAAAAATTCTTGAATTGTGAGCGTCAGGAGTGTCTGAAGATATACTGGGACAAGCCTCATGTTTTAACTTCGCTTCGTTAAGGAGATATGACGATTCGAATATGCCTCTCATTACAGAAATCAAGCGGTGATTTTGAACAAACTCTCCATTGACTTTCTATGGAGAGTTTTCAGACTTTATGTTGGTCTGAGGAGATTTCCCAAAATTCTATAAATCTCACAACAATGATGGTGACATTTTCGAAAAGCCAGCAAAAATGCCTACGTTTTGATGTATAATTTGTGGAAGTTGAGTGAAAATTGAGCAAGTAGCAAGAAGTTGTTTGGACATGAAGAGAAGACTGCGAAACCTACAGTGGCACACTGGAAGCCAAGTGCATAGCAACCATAACAACGCATGTATTTTCTGAAAAATAACAATTTTGCAACTCAAAACTTTAAGAGGGATAAAAATAAAACTGTAACAGATATGAAAAAGCTGAATCATTCATGAATAGCCCAATAATTTGTGAACATTTTAAAGTTTGAATGGTTGTTCTACGTGAAAGTAGGAAAAAGTAGTTAAGTTTCAAAAACAAGCAAGTTTTAGCAGAATTGCGGAAGTTTCCCATTCATTTCAATGGGACAAATTAAAGGAAAAAAGCTTAATATTTTAAAAAGTATAATAGTTGAAAATACCAAAAGTCATAGCCATCATTAGCAGAAATAGCAGAATAGTTTAAAATTTGAACGGTGAAAATCGGCTGAAAATTGTGGAAGTAGATAAGTGCCAAAAAAAGCACAAAAGTGGCAACTAGAATAATAACTAGAAAAATTTGCATTTCCTGCGAAAATGCAGTGTGGATGCTATAAAGCTGAAGCTGTCAGCTGAAACTAGCTGAAAAAGCTGAAAAGTTGCAGAAATTGTAAAACCTTTGCAAAAAATTGTAATAACTTTGCAGAAGCATAAGAACTTAGCAAAAATGTAATTACTTAGCAGAACTGCAATAATGTAAAGAAAACATAATACTTGGCAGAAATACAATAACATAGCAGAACTTAGCAGCAGAAATTAGAATAAATATTGTAACTTAGCAGAAACAAGATAACTTTTCAGAAATATAGGATTTTAGCAACCATGGTACCAGATTACATAGATACTTTATTTAAACAAAAATACCTAAACATTGCACAAATACTGTGATTTAGGACAAATACTACAACATAGCAGAAATGCTGTAATTCAGCAAATATACTATGCTATGGCACAAATAGAAAGAATATGCTCAAATACTATGATTTTGCTCAAATAATATAATTAAGCAATAATACTAAGATTTAGCAGAAATACTGTATTTAGCACAAATACCGAAAAGTAGCAGAAATACTATAATTTAGCATAATAGTAATAACTTGCACAATTACAAATATGGACATGGTAAATGGCCTGTATTTATATAAGCGCTTTTATGGTCCCTAAGGACCCCAAAGTGCTTTACATATCCAGTCATTCACCCATTCACACACTGGTGATGGCAAACTACGTTGTAGCCACAGCCACCCTGGGGCGCACTGACAGAGGTGAGGCTGCTGGACACTGGCGCCACCGGCCCTCTGACCACCACCAGTAGGCACACAATAAGATACACCCATAAAACGCTCTCTCTCTCTCTCTCTCTCTCTCTCTCTCTCTGTCACACACACACACACACACACACACACACACACACACACACACACACACAGCAGCAGCAGCAGAAGCAAGTGAACAAATAGGGGCTGTACATACAGTGTTTCCTGTATGTTTCTAGGTAGGTCAAAAAGCCTGGAGCTGCTTAATTTTAATCCACCAATCAGAAAGGCTATGTACTTTTTCCGCCAAAACAGGTGCACCTGTTTTTACACACGCAGCACAGAGACAGGATTTGTTCAGTCTATTTTTCATAGTGAGGACTCCTCTCAAACAAATGGCTATAATTTCCTAACCGTAGGGTCTAGAACGCAGTCATTCTTACACTGTTTTGTTCAGAAGAGATGGGGGATTGTCAAGTGTTGTGTGTTTAAAGTAAAAATATGAATTTGTAGAGATACATGACATGGATGAGTGGTTGACTTACAACCCATGAAAGCCCCAATATGGAAATTTGAATGTCTCAGCCGTCAGATGTGATGGGCTGGTTGGGAAGTCATGCATGACTTGATATGTCAATTTGAAAATTACAGTACTCACAGAGGATTGGCTCCCTGAGGAGCTGGCAGGAATACATAGAAATACTATGATTACCCAGAAATACTGCGTTTAGTAGAAATATTATGTTTTAGCACAAATACTATAAAATGGCTGAAATAGTATGATTTAGCACAAATGCTGTATTTAGCACAAATACTGAAAAGCAGCAGAAATGCTATGACTTAGCACAATAGTAATAACTGAAATAGAAAAATTGGAAAAGCAAAATGAACAGCTGAAAAATGCTGAACATTCTAAGGCTCCCTCAAATGTAATTGTTGAATGAAAAAAAAAAAATCAGCAAAAAAAAAGTATAACAGTCACACAATCAAAAATATGGACACATATGGAAACACACATGCACAGAGAGACACAGGATCAAATTCAGTCAACCAGTCTAAATATATTGAATTTAAATCATACAATAAGATGCTCCCATAAAAGCGCTCTCTCCCTCTCTTTCTCTCTCTCTGTCACACACACACACACACACACACACACACACACACACACACACACACACACACACAGCAGCAGCAGCAGCCAAATAGCCTGGGAGCTGCTGAATTTGAATCCACCAATCAGAGAGGCTGTATACTTTTTCCCGCCAAAACAGGTGCAGCTGTTTTACACACATGCAGCACAGAGACAGGATTTGTGCTGTCTATTTTTCATAGTGAGGATTCCCCTCAAACAAATGGCTATAATTTCCTAACCGTAGGGGCTAGAACAGTCATTCTTACACCGTTTTGTTCAGAAGAGATGGGGGATCTTAACGTATTGACAATTTATCATTACAATATGAATTATTGAAGATATTTGACTTCTAATGTACCATAACTGAGTAGAGGCAAAGCGAAAACTGCCTTGACATGCCCTCAAACAATGCTTTCTAACTCTAAATCTATTTGGAGTATCGATATCATTCTTTCACCGTAAGAGACAGCAGGCTTTGGTGAACAATCATGGAAATTTTCAGGTCTGTGTGGAAATCCATCAAAAGATATGACGAGAGAAAAAGTGCCTCATTTCCAGAGTTTGAAATCTGAAGAAATCTGAGCGAGGGATGAATTTCCTACCCTCAAACAAACCCAATTCATGGCCAAATGGTAATAGGTGAGAAAGAAATTCTTGAATTGTGAGCGTCAGGAGTGTCTGAAGATATATTGGCACAAGCCTCATGTCTTAACTTTGCTGCGTTGAGATATGACGATTTGAAAATGCCTCTCATTAGAGAAATCCAGCGGTGATTTTGAACAAGCTCTCCATTGACTTTCTATGCAGTTTTCAGACTTTGTGTTGGTGTGAGGAGATTTGCCAAAATTCTATTATATAGAAATACTGTAATCAGCACATATACTGTAACATTTTAGAAATTCCTCCACTTAGTAGTAATACTATAACATAACACAAATGTTATGATGAGTTGAGCGGCTGGTACTCTGGTGCAGTCAGCACAATCTGGAGCTGAACACTCTTAAAACTGTAGAGATGACAGTGGACTTCAGGAGACATCCTCAACTCTGCCACCCCTCATCATATCAGACAGCCCTGTGTCGACTGTGGAGATCTTCAAGTTGCTGGGTACCACCATCTCCCAGGACCTGAAGTGGGAGACCAACATCACCTCCATCCTCAAAAAGACCCAGCAGAGGATGTACTTCCTGAGACAACTGGGGAAGTACAGTCTTCCACAGGAGCTGCTGATCCAGTTCTACACTGCAGTCATTGAGTCTGTCCTGTGCTCCTCCATCACAGTCTGGTATGGTGCAGCCACTAAACAGGACAGGTGCAGACTGCAGCGGACTGTACGGGCAGCAGAAAGGATCATCGGCGGCCCCTGCCCTCCATCCAGGATCTGTACCTCTCAAGAACCAGGAAACGGGCAGGGAAAATCATCACAGACCCCTCACACCCTGGACACAGACTTTTTGATCTGCTGCCCTCTGGCAGACGGTACAGAAGCCTGCAGACCAGGACCACCCGACACAGGAACAGTTTCTTTCCCTCGCCATCTCCCTTCTAAACAGTTGAACTGTCACACTGCTCCCCACTGCCAGACTGCAACTGCACCTTATGTACATTCTGTAGTATTCATTCCACCTCATTTCATTTCTGTATTTTATGTATATACGTTTAGATTAGTTATTTATAGTTGGTTTACACAGCTTTGTGTATGTATGTGTATGCATGTGTAATGTATATATAGATACGTGTGTGTGTGGGTGCGTGTGTGTGTGTGTGTGTGTGAGATTTACATTGCTGTGCTCGAGAGCCACCATCTACCGGAACGAAATTCCTTGTATTTGTCTGCACATATACTTGGCCAATAAACACGATTCTGATGATTTGGCACAAAAACCATGATTTGGCAAAAATACTATGATTGAGCAGAAATACTATGATTGAGCAGAAGTACTAAGATGTAGTAAAAGTACTTTGATTTAAGAGAAATCAATTATGGAGGAGTAATACTTTAAAATGGGAGAAATATTGATACACACACATATTCACAGAGCCTAAAGGGAAGAGTATTTGTGCCATGGAGTGTTAAGAAGAATCTGAGGTCCATATTAGAAAAGCTGGTAAAAGTTTGCAGAATTGTAATAAATGATGAATATGAATTAGTGGTCTGTGATAGTGTATTAATTTGTAGGGCAAAAACATATTGTCCAAGGTGGAGTTGAACCCCGACCTTTGTGTTGCAGACCTGTGTCATTACCAGCTGCGCCACTGGGAAAGACAGTGGGCTCTTGGGAAACAGGGTGATGAGCAGTCAGAATTAGATCGCAGTGAGAGGCAAAGAGCGCCGTTTTTGGAGTTACAAAACGTCGTGTAACTCAAAAACTAGGTGGACTAGAAGCATAATTCTTGTACTGGGTGAATCAGCGGACTTTGGTGTACTTTGACTGCGATTTTCATTGCTCTTTGTACATCCGTCGCTGAGATATGACGAGAGAAGAAACGGCAGACCTCAGATATGATTGGCTGGGGAGCTGGCAGAAATATATAGTAATAGTGTGATTAAGCATAAATACTACATTTAGCAGAAATACTATATTAAGCACAAATCCTATAAAAAGCAGAAATACTATATTAAGCACAAATCCTATAAAAAGCAGAAATACTATATTAAGCAATATAAATATCCTATAAAAATCCTATAAAAAGCAAAAATACTGTAATATGATTTGGTAGAAAACTATAATTAATCAGAAATACTATATTGGGCAGAAATACTATATTTAGCACAAATCTTATAAAATAGCAGAAATAGTATGATTCAGCACAATAGTAATAACTTAAACAGAAAAATTGGAAAAGCAAAATGGACAGCTGAAAAAATGCTGAACATGCTAAGGGTCCTTCAAATGTACTTGTTAAATGAAAAAAAAACTCAGAAAAAAAAGTGTAACAGTCACACAATCACAAATATGGACACATATGGAAACACACATGCACAGAGAGACACACACAGGATCAAATTCAGTCAACCAGTCTAAATATATTGAATTTAAATCATACAATAAGATGCTCCCATAAAAACTCTGTCTCGCCTCTCTCTCTCTCTCTCTGTCACACACACACACACACACACACACACACACACACACACACACACACACACACACACAGGAGAGAGGAGCAAGTTTCTAGGTCATTCAAGCAGCCTGGGAGCTGCTAAATTTGAATCCACCAATCAGAGAGGCTGTGTACTTTTTCCCGCCAAAACAGGTGCAGCCGTTTTACACACTCAGAACAGAGAGAGGCAGGATTTTTGCAGTCTATTTCTCATAGTGAGGATTCCTCTCAAACAAATGGCCATAATTTCCTAACCGTAGGGGCTAGAACGGTCATTCTTACACCGTTTTGTTCAGAAGAGATGGGGAATCTTCAAGTGTTGACAATTTATCATTAAAATATGAATTATTGAAGATATTTGACTTGTAATGCACCATAACTGAGTAGAGGCAAGCGAAAACTGCCTTGACTTGCCCTCAAACAACGCTTTCTAACTCTAAATCTATTTGGAGTATCGATATCATTCTTTCACCGTAAGAGACAGCAGGCTTTGGTGAACAGTCATGGAAATTTTCAGGTCTCTGTGGAAATCCAAAAAAAAGATATGACGAGAGAAAAAAGTTGTTCATTTCAGAGTTTGAAATCTGAAGAAATCTGAGCGAAGGACGAATTTCCTACCCTCAAACAAGTCTAACTCATTTCAGAACGGTAATAGGTGAGAAAAAAATTCTTGAATTGTGAGCGTCAGGAGTGTCTGAAGATATACGGGGACAAGCCTCATGTTTTAACTTCGCTTCGTTAAGGAGATATGACGATTCGAATATGCCTGTCATTACAGAAATCAAGCGATGATTTTGAACAAACTCTCCATTGACTTTCTATGGAGAGTTTTCCGACTTTGTGTTGGTCTGAGGAGATTTGCCAAAATTCTATAAATCTCACAACAATGATGGTGACATTTTCTGAAAGCCAGCAAAAATACCTACGTTTTGATGTATAATTTGTGGAAGTTGAGTGAAAATTGAGCAAGTAGCAAGAAGTTGTTCGGACATGAAGAGAAGACTGCGAAACCTACAGTGGCACACTGGAAGCCAAGTGCATAGCAACCATAACAACGCATGTATTTTGTGAAAATCACAAAATGAAACTCAAAACTTAAAGAGGGATAAGATGAAAACGGTAACAGATATGAAAAAGCTGAATCATTCATGAATAGCCCAATAATTTGTGAACATTTTAAAATTTGAATGGTTGTTCTAGGCGAAAGTATGAGAATGTAGTTAAGTTTCAAAAATAAGCAAGTTTTAGCAGAATTGTGGAAGTTTCCCATTCATTTCAATGGGACAAATTAAAGGAAAAAAGCTTAATATTTTAAAAAGTATAATAGCATAAAATACCAAAAGTCATAGCCATCATTAGCAGAAATAGCAGAATAGTTTAAAATTTGAACGGTGAAAATCGGCTGAAAATTGTTAAAGTAGTTAAGTGCCAAAAAAGCGTACAAAAAGTGGCAACTAGAATAACTAGAAAATTTGCATTTCCTGCGAAAATGCAGTGTGGATGCTGTAATGCTGAAGCTGTCTGCTGAAAATAGCTGAAAAAGCTGAAAAGTTGCAGAAATTGTAAAAAGTTTGCAGAAGCAAAGGAACTTTGCTAAAATGTAATAACTTTAGCAGAACTGCAATATCTCAGAGGAAACATAATACTTGGCAGAAATACAATAGCATAGCAGAACTTAGCAGAAATATTGTAACTTACCAGAAACATGATAACTTCTCAAAAATACAAGAATTTAGGAGAAATAGTATAAGATAACAGAAAGAATATATTTAGCCAAAAATACTTAAACATTACAGAAACACTATGATTTAGAAAAATAATACAACATAG